>NC_084605.1:18123500-18241000 GCF_033807715.1 Cololabis saira | reverse complement strand
GTGTTTTGGTTGGCTCCGTGCCGGTTTCGTGCTTTGTTTGTGGTTTTTTGTTGCAGATTTCCAGTGCTTGACGTGCGTCTCCGTGTGTTCCTGCTTCCTGGATTGGCAGTGGATGTCGTCACCCCCCCCCCCCAAAAAAAAAAAAAAAAAAAAAAACACTGGGTTTGTATGTGTATATTTATGTGTACGCATATGTGTGCGTATATATATGTATATATTACATATAGTAATAATGCACATATATACACTTTTGGTTTCTACCGTCATGGTATCAATCAATAATATGTGTGCAGACAAGGTAAAAAAAAAAAAAAAAAAAAAAAAAAAGATTAAAGTGTCCCAGAGTGGTGGGGCATCAGGGAAAGAAGTGCCTACTGCCCATCATGCCTGCCTGTGGTGGCAGTATTAGGATCTGGGGTTGATTCCGGTGGTCAGGTCTAGGTTCATCCATGTTATCTATCTCTATATCTAGTGCAATTATTTATACCCACTTCTTCATATTCCAGGAACTGCTGGAGCATATCCCATCTCTCTTTGGGTGAAAACCCCAGATACACAATAGATAGGAATCTGATCCATTACAGTCAACAACATTATGTGTCAATATAAATGTCAAATGACTACTTGATATGCTGGAAAATACTTTATATAAACGAGACAATTCCAGTTGTGTGGTGTAATCTAAGGTATAGGTTGGTGACCAGGCAATGAATGTTATATAGATTACTTTCAATGTGCATAGACACAGACTCTCAAAGCTTTCTGGGATTAAACGTTACCAATGGCAATAGAGAGAGAGATCTAGCAGTGAGGAAAGAGCAAGGTCAGTTAAGAACACGTCCCTTAAGTCCTAAACAATGTCTAAGGCACCGAAGCAGAATCACATCTTTGACTGATTGTATAAAAAGGCCACAGAGGTCAAGGACAAGGGTAGAAGGTTTATGGCTGGCGGGAGCGATTTAAGATCGATCTCAACTCTGGCCGAGTTGTCTCTGTTCTGTAAGTTAACTCAAAAGCCATCAAATAAACTGCAGAGATGACACATTTTCAAGATTTTTTGGTTGATTTATAACTGCAAAGGATAAAGACTCCTCCTCCTCAACGATGTCACAATGACACGTGTGACACCAGAAACGATTGTTACATTTTATTATTCCTGAGAGGACGTTTACAGTTTTAGTGACATTGTTTTTCAAGATATTGAGAACACTTTGAAACAACTTTGTAGGAAATGGGTCAAGAGCCCATTTCTTGAAAAATGTGTTTTACTTTTATTTCCCTTTTTTCTTAAATTCCCAACTGCAAATGAGACAAAAGTTGTGAGTTACAGAAATGAGCAGAGCAGCCTCACAGTCTGGATTTACTCTTATTACCATTTCTATGTTTTTTTTAAGTGTTTTATAAATAACAATAAAACTAAAATTTGGTTCCTTGCCACTTCTGGTGTCCGATTGCAGTAACAGACTGTACAGTAGTAGTCATTGTACCTCAGAGTGCCCCTTTTTGTTTTTGTTTTTTTTGTTTGTTTCTTTTGTTTTACATTTTTAAAGCAACCTGATATCACAAAAATCCGTGAAATGCCCACGATCTCTCACCACTATTTTCTGTGGCGTCCCCTCTACGTCATAGAGTGACGTGGCGGAGATCCTGATCACGTGACGAGTGCCCCGATCGCGGATGTGATGTCATTGATTACTCTTGCTATGCACGTGTAAGTAAACTGTTTTGAAATAAAGTTTCATACAAAAAAAGAAAAAAAAGGAAGTAAACCGTTAAATATATTGGGCTTTTGAACGGTAAACATTAAAATAAACCGTACACAGGTACATTTACAGCTTATATTCCTATCACTGTGGTTGACGAAATGGCAGAATAGTTAAAAAAATGAATTTAAATATCGCCTGTCTCCACTTCCTGGTTTAAAAGCAATTAAAAAGGATATTTTGTGGCTGGACGACGCTCTGGTTAAGGTCTGGTTAGGTTAGGCATCACTTATGATTGGTTAGAAGTAGGAAACGCTTGTGGTTTTTGCTAAAAATAATAATTTCACATCACTTACGCCACCTCCGTCATCATGGCGACAGCAAACAACATGGTTAAATACTCGAATTTACGTTAAATATTAGAAAACACGGTTTAATACTCGCCGTCAAAATACTATTAAAAATCATAAAAAAACATCATTAAAACACTGTTAAAACAGCGTTAAAAACATGCTTTTACAAACTGACAGTAACAAACAGTAACTTGCGCGTCAAAAACTCAATAACTTAGCCACTATAATAAAGAATAATATATACATAATAATAATGTAATAATCCGTGTATAAATCACGACAACGGAGCCCATTGACTTCGCATTGTACAATATCCGTGGTGCTCACACGGAATTATACCATCTCCGTGTTGGTGCCACGGAAAATAGTGGTGAGAGGTCGTGGGCATTTCACGGATTTTTGTGAGATCAGGTTGTTTTAAAGCCACTCTCATGCACTAATCACTCAGGTCTATTTTATGATATTTTAAAACCATTTTTTGTTATGGTAGATAAATGTCCTATTTATTAGCTGTAGTTGGTTTATAAGAAGGTGAAAAAGCCAGCGAGCAGACATCGTGCATTCATCCATCCATCCATCCATCAGCAGCCTGAGGGGTATTCCAGGAAGCAGGTTCAACAAATTCCGAGTTTAAACCTGAACTCTGAGTTGACTTATCCTGAGATAGGAAAGTCGGAGTTTTCGGTTCCAGAACAGCGGATTTGAGTTAGTTCAATCAAGTCTGAGTTTGTTAAGCTCGAGTTAAAAAGCCATCATCAGTAGAGCCCTGAAACAAGGATTCACCATGGCAACCGGCGACAACAAAAGAGCGACATACTGTTAGGTTAAAAAGTCATCAACATACATTAATTAACTTAGAAAAAGACACCGGAGACTTATGGAATGATTTTCAATGGCCTTCTGCAGAAGGTTGGAGAGGAATCTGAGGAGCTGTGGGCAACACGGCCCTTCTCTTAGAGCTCGTCAAACTTCTCTCAACTGGCTCTCTGCAGAACTGGCGCTTTTATTCAGCACGGAGGACAGGAAAAACCATATTTGGTAGATAACAGACGTTGGGGGTGAAAGACACCCAATAGTAAATAGTTGAATGGACAATAGTCAGAAACAGATGGTCAAATAGATCAGATGATGGTTGAAAGGTCACACATGTGAAACTTAAACTTTAAAGAAACACAAAAGGTCAAAAGGGTCAAATGCCTCCCGGAACTAAAACAGGACCTCTTTTAGAGGTTTGAACAGATGGTTCTAAAGACAATGGGGTATTTGTTGGACATCTCAAACTCAGGAAGGGCTTCGCTGTCATCTGTTAACATGTGATAACCAACAGTCAGCTTAAAGTAAACCTCGGACAGATGTGTCCATCTGACAATGGTTCAGTTGACCAACCAGGAAGTCAGTAGTTTTAACCTCCTGAGTATCAAAGCATGTCACGATAAACAGGCAGTTTTCTGATTCTGATTCTTCACAGTTTTAAAATGAAAAACTTGGATTAATCTCACATTTCCCTCCTTTTTTATCATTTTGAAACTTCAACAGTAAACAAAAAAAAAAAAACACTCCAGTGTCATCATAAACATACAAGTAATGAAAACACAGAACAGTACAAAGACAGTGATAGTCGGAATCTGAATCGGAATCTCAGTGATTATGTCAGCATGACTCAGTAATGAAAAAGTCTCTTCCATTCCTCGGACTCCTCTCCTAGTTTGTTGTCGCAAGTCAGTTTGGCTAGTCATCTTCAGGCTGTGGCTGGCGAGATAGGCATCAGTTGATTACTTCGGCGGGCAAGGTTGTGGTACCGCCCGACTTCCTGCACTACTCGAGCCTGGCACGTTTGTCCGCTAGCTTTCACTGCAACTGGTGAACGCAGTAGATCGTTCAGCAGCCTTTACTGCTGCCGGTGTCCTGATCTGGACAGCAAAAAGGACCCGTCCTGGCGGAGTGATGACGTTTCACCACTCGACTCAGGATCCGGTTACCCAGTTTCAGCAGTTCCTGCTTTAGGAGAGGGAAGAGGAAGAAAACAGCAGCGTACAAGAAGACGATTCTCATGTACAGTTCGACTAATGGCCGTCATTCAGGCCATGGCTTTCTTGAGCCTTAACTTAACAGCCATTAGTTCACTCCAAGAATGAAATCCATATGAACAACTTCAAAATGGATAGGTCCTTTCGGGACACTGACCTTTTTTAGGCCTCATATTGCCTTGCATGTTGTATCTGCAACATGTCGGAAAGCTCCTACTAAAAAAAATTTTTAAAGGGTATTTAGTATTTAATCCTCATGATGTATCATATACCCCTACTCCCTCCTGTTGAGCCATAAAAACTTCCTATGGCTCAACTTAGCCACCAGGGGGAACAACTTCCTTGGAAGCACCAGTTTGCTTCACAGCATTATTTTGCATGCCAACAGGGGTGGGGGTTTTGTGTCATTAGACCCCCTCCTTGTTGACTTCTCCCTGGAAGAGTCAGGCTGCCAGAGTCAGGCTCCCCAGATAAGTGGCCCTCCCACTTCTTGACCTTCGCACCCTGGCAAGTCTGCAGGTCTGACTCAATGATTCTCTAGGGTTGGATATCTATGTCCCTCAGAGATCCCCCCTCCCATCACCAGATTAGATGGGGCAAAACCTTTAAAATTCTGTCTCCCACCGTAGATTAGACTACAGAATTTCTCATTGAAAAACGTTCTTATTTCCACCCAGGTAGGTTATGATCTTATTAAAGTAACACCACACAAAAACTGTCAGTGCAGCAACTCTCCTGCAACGTAAACAGTAGTCTTCAGTGAACTTATATATATATATATATTATATATAATAAGTCATAGTCACAAAATGTCGGACTGAAAGGAGCATTCTATCAAATAATGCCTTCTCAACTGTTCTTGAGCTATATTTTCCCCAAATCAAAAAGAAATGCCAGAAAATTGTCAGAAAATTGTCAGAAAAATTGTCTCCAGATAAATCATAAGTACTTATAAAAGTCTTCAGGAGATTCTTAATCTTCTGTTTGCATGCTGCAACGCAAATGCACGCTCTTCTATGAAAACTCATAGAAGTCTTAAGAAAATTATGGGATAAATTCCCATGTGTAAACTACACATAGACAAAAACCCACTAACATTAAACACAACTTCAGATCATCTGCATGTGGGTTTGTGTATCACTGCAAATGTGTAAATTACTTCTCCTCAAACTACACTAACCAAACTCAATTGGTGCACTTCAAATTAACTCACAACCTAAATGGTAGCAACACTGATCACAAATGTACACATTTTCAGTGTGAATAGCTAATATGCACTCAGAGTTCTTCTTTTCTAAAAAGATTGTACAACGGGTTTGTTTCTCCTGCATACAATCCTTTCTGTGTAAAATATCACTGACATACAAATGACAGTAGGCTAATGAACACACCCCCTTCCACTGTATTCTAAAAATACAGCGGCGCTAATTTCATTGTACAAAACCCATCCTCTGAAGCTGTCAATCATCAGTAGTGATTTCACAACAGACAGAGTAAGGACAAATGATTGATTTGTTTTACATTCATGTCACAAACAACCCAATCATTTTATCTCACGCTCGCAAATTGCAGGAATCCCATTTCCATACAATCCAAGTCAAATACAGTGTTACAAAAGTAATCTGCAAATTAAATGATGAATTAACCCAATTTAAACTTCTATGATTCTATGCCCTCATTCAGGCTTAGAATGATAGAAATACTATATTTCTCCATTTTTCTATGTTTTTTCCAAGAGGAGAGCTGAACACCCCCCTTCTTCCCAACAAACACAAAAAGTTCTCCCTCAGACACAGAGCCTTACAGCCGCTCGGAGCATGCTTTCACACACACACACTCTCTCTGCAGCTTGGCCCTGCAAACTCTGCAGCTCTTTCACAAGGTCTCATGAATACACACACACAGAGAGTGTCTCTCACAAACACATACACACAGAGACACACACACAGAGCTGCAGCTTGTCACACAGACACAGAGAGTCACACCCAGCTGCAGCCCCCACTTCTCCCCATCTTCACGGAGCTTTCTTTACCTTTTTCTTTCTTGCTAAACCTTGTCCCGTTTTGGACATTTAATCAGTTTTCTTTTAGTCTTAAATTAGTCCATTTACTTCTTTTTAGGTTTCGTGTATTATTATTTTGCAAGATTTGTCTCCATTTTCTTAAGTTTGAGGACGTCTCCCCATCAATTAAGCATCTTTTGAGATTCTTTAAGCATAAATTTCAGCTTAACCACGCCTCTGCTATTTTTCGTCAGTTATTTTCTTTCCTAAGTTTCTCTCAGAACACAAGTTTCCTTTTTCAACAGTTTGGTTTTAGCCTGATCTTTAGTGAACAATTTAAATTTTTCCTCTCAATTTTGAAAACCCCAAACATTGAACAGACAGTTTTCCTGTCATAAACATCAGACAAACATTAGACAAACAATAGACAAGACGAACATTAAACAAAACCCATTAAAAAATCATTCCAAAGAAACCTCTTCTTGTTATTCTGTCGGGTCCGAAACCCCCGTGTTGGCCTTACGCACTGCCCCAGGCATAGTATTTTTAGAGGCCCCTATGCCTTCTTATAAAAATCGTGTCCCCGACCTGCTGCCAATCACCTCTTTCACTAACCTTCTTGTTAGTATACACAGAAATTTCACTCAAAAGAGGTCTCTCACCTAGGCTCCTAGTGCCTTCCCCTGGCTGGGAAATCTCGTCGTCTGGACTCTGGAACAGCGCAAGATCAACCTGGCCCCGTCCCTGAAGTCGGAACGCTGTCGACAGATTTTGGATGGCCCGTTGAATCTTACGCCACCCCAATCGTCGCAGCTCGAGAGATCCCGGGTTTCGGCACCAAATGTTAGGTTAAAAAGTCATCAACATACATTAATTAACTTAGAAAAAGACACCGGAGACTTATGGAATGATTTTCAATGGCCTTCTGCAGAAGGTTGGAGAGGAATCTGAGGAGCTGTGGGCAACACGGCCCTTCTCTTAGAGCTCGTCAAACTTCTCTCAACTGGCTCTCTGCAGAACTGGCGCTTTTATTCAGCACGGAGGACAGGAAAAACCATATTTGGTAGATAACAGACGTTGGGGGTGAAAGACACCCAATAGTAAATAGTTGAATGGACAATAGTCAGAAACAGATGGTCAAATAGATCAGATGATGGTTGAAAGGTCACACATGTGAAACTTAAACTTTAAAGAAACACAAAAGGTCAAAAGGGTCAAATGCCTCCCGGAACTAAAACAGGACCTCTTTTAGAGGTTTGAACAGATGGTTCTAAAGACAATGGGGTATTTGTTGGACATCTCAAACTCAGGAAGGGCTTCGCTGTCATCTGTTAACATGTGATAACCAACAGTCAGCTTAAAGTAAACCTCGGACAGATGTGTCCATCTGACAATGGTTCAGTTGACCAACCAGGAAGTCAGCAGTTTTAACCTCCTGAGTATCAAAGCATGTCACGATAAACAGGCAGTTTTCTGATTCTGATTCTTCACAGTTTTAAAATGAAAAACTTGGATTAATCTCACACATACTTTTTCTTTTTTCTTTTTAAACTTTATTTAAAAATTTAAATTTACAAAATCCCTTTGAGGAAACATTAGTTTGCATCTGAAGAATAGAATAGAATACTTTATATCCACATACTTCACGCCACTGGAGTTAGAAGTGTTAATACGTGCGTATGGCGAGTATGAGAGCATATTTCAGAAAAAAAAACACGAAACACGAGGAGAGAATTGGCGTGGGGGAAAGTTGCTGCTGTCAATGTGTAAGTTTGAATGCAGTATTCATTTAACATTTAAGTGTTTCTCAATCCTGTTCCTCGTGGGCCCCTGTCCTGCATGTTTTAGATGTTTCCCTGCACCAACACACCTGATTCTAATTAAAGGTCCTCATTAGCTTGTCACCAAGGTCTGCACAACTCTGTTGATGACACAGGTAGCCTACTTTTATCACGGTGTGCTGAAGCAGGGTAGCATCTAAAACATGCAGGACAGGGGCCCATGAGGAACAGGATTGAGAAAGCACACTGTCTTATAGTATTACAGATGAAAGCAGTGGTGGAATGGTATTGAATAACATTTTATTGTCATTTAGATCAGGGGCAGCCGCCACACCTCAGCTTCAGGGGAAAATTTTTTTTTTAATTTTTTTTTTATGCATTTATGGAATTACTCTGTGTCTATTTGTATTGATTTATTCTATTACTTAATATATATAAAATAACTACAAATGCATATCAGAAAAACATGATGGATTAACCACACAATTTTAAAAAAGAAAGAAAGAAGGCAAGTGATGGTCCAATGTTGCCCCAGCAGCAGAAGATATTAACGAGGCTGTAGCCACTGATGGATTAATTATGCAAGTTCATCTTAAGGTAAGATATCAAATCCCCCTACCCTCTTATAAATCTGTTTAAGGGAAATATTTGACTTTTTTTACTCTCTCTCTCTTTCTGTCTTCTGCCCCCTCCCTCTCCTTTTTGCATTTGGACTTTAACTGTTTGAAGTTAAACTCGGATGTCCCAGTGATATTGTTGCACTGACATAGTGAATAAAATACGTTGCGTTTGTTAGATATGCTTTTTCTGCTCTCTCTGCCGCTTGCCCCATTGGCTGAATTGACGCCACTGAGGCAGGAGACAGAGAGAAACTCAGGCTTTATTGAAGTAAACCTGGTCCCGAGCAGGTTAGGTTCACAGGCTCAGTTGCCATAGTAACTGACTCAGAGTTTGAGTTAACTCGCTTTCTGGAACTGAAAACTCCAGATTTCCCTCATCTCAGGCTTAACAAACTCAGGATTTTCACTAAACCCGCTTCCTGGAATACCCCTCTGGAGGCGTTCCTCTCCATCTCCTAAAGATTTTCATAAAACAAATGAACTGTAACAAAAGCTGTTATTAATTCAACAGTGTTATTTATCCATCCCTGTGCCACAATAATTAGTAAATAATATGCGTTCAGAAATTAGTTTTGAAAAGGAAGGATTTGAAAAAAAGACTACACAGCATTCGAGCAGAAACATTGTCTTTTTCTTAATACTTTCTTGATTCATTTGTCAACAAAGTACCAAAATACAACTTTCACATTGCTCTTTCACACATTTTTCTCTTTTTTTCCTACAAAAATCCATTGCATCCCTGGTGTGTTTATCCAGAAGGAATGCTGTGGTTGTGATGTTTAACAGTGAAGCTGCAGTCTCCTAACGTTGTTAAAAATACCTTCCTCCCTCCCTTGTACAGAAATTGAAGCACTCAGTCAAAAATATACATAGAACCGTGAAAGTAGGATCATCTATGATTTTTTCGTACAATCCAAACCCTTTGGCTTTCCCTGATGCGCGTCTTGTATGAGCCGCCATATTGTTTTACTCTTGTTTTTCTTTTTAAGTCTTTTTGCAATAGGTGCTAGTACAATGCTCATAACTTGACAGATAACCCCAGTGTTTTCAACACACACCATCTTGATAGTGACTGTGAAACATCTGTAATTAGCACAGGAAAAAAACCAGGGTTTACGGCTGTGTATACCCCCGGTATTTCAGGTGCTAGCACGGGAATTTATGTAAGGTAAACCAGCCGAAAACGAAAAATGTCCCCGGTCCGGAAACACCCGTATTGTACTGGGACCTCCTGCTGTGTTTGGAGTAGCCAGCTCAGCAGGGTGCCATGCTGGCTATTGTCACACAAAGGTGTGACATTCCAGACTTGAGGGGGGTGGGGGGGGGGGGGGGGTAACTTCACCGACCCAAGCCTCACCCCCCAACCCCCCAACCCCCCCCCACCCCCCCAAGCCCCACCCCCCCCCAACCCCCAACCTCCCCCAAGCCCCACTCCCCCAACCCCCCCAACCCTCACCCCCCAACCTCCCCCAACCCCCCCAACCCTCACCCCCCAACCTCCCCCAAGCCCCATCCCCCCAACCCCCCCCAAGCACAGCAACCTCTACTGGTGCAAAAGAAAATTGCACCCGAGAGGATTACTGCAAGCTACCTGCAGTTTACCAGGCTACAAATACATGCACATTTCAGAAATCAAATAAGCAACCACCTCAGTACAAGTAAATGTATTTATTGCAGAAAATTAAAACACAGTATTCCAAAAAGTTCAGTGTGTGTCCACATGAAAAAAACAAAAAAGGCACTTTTAAAAGCAAAGAGATCAAAACTTAGTCCAGTCAGTGAGCACTTCTCTCTCTTGCAGTTTTTTTTTTTTTTACAGTTTGATCTGAATGGCCCCTGCTCCTCTACCAAACAGGTCAACTTAAGAGTTTAACAGAGCTAAAAACGAGCCATTGTCTCCCAGTGGCGCCGCCCGTTGCGTGGCACCGCTCTGCCCCAGTGACTGTCGCTGCCGCAGCGGGAGTCTGTACACATCTAGCCCTGGAGGCCAGCAACTGCAAAATATAGAGTAGCAATTAAAATGTGTATAATTTTTACCAATATTCAATTAACACTAAATTAAAAACATCTCAGTTCCATATACTGTAACTCACCTTCCCAAATATTGCTGTAACTTACCCTTGTTTTCCGTTGTCTAGTCTTCATTGCATTGTTTAATTTCTTTTTCTGGGGAGCATTTTCTGGCTGATCGAGACGATGGCTCCTTTTCAAAGACTCAAAATAAGTCTTGCAAGCAGCTAAAGCACAAGCAAAAATACAATTAGAATTTAATTAGTTTCAATATCTATTCAAAGCAATTCTAAAAGAACAAGGATGGATGTGCCTTTCTTTTTACCTGTTATCACGTCGCTGTCTGTGTCAGGAAAAGCAATGCCGACCTGCTCCAACATGTATGTCGTAACTGCAAGGTTATGTGGAGAATTGATACTGTTGGGAAAGAGAGGAGCCATGTTAGTTGATTAAAAACAAACTCAAACCCCAAAGCAACCTTTTATTTATTTTTTGTGTGGAGAAAATAGATCTAGATCACACGTGACTACACTGAGCACACGTGACTGTCTGTTACCCGTTGCCACAGCCACACATGTTTCAACAATTTCTTTCCTAATGCCGTTTATTCATTTATTTTTCATTTTGCTGTGGTAAATTACAATGATTACAAACAAAAAACATATATTTACCCTTGTTTTGGATCCACTTTCATAGTGTTGTTTTCAGAATTGTGTAAACGTCTTACAGCCTCCTGTATAGATTAATAATACAGAGTTAGTGTGATTCTAAAAGTATTTAAGCATTATTGCCTCCTGTGGACACGCAGTTAAATGTAAAAGCAATTGTGCACAGTCCTTATCATAAGCAAACTTACTTACAGCAACGCGTGTGTTCTTTGCTCTTTTAATCCGTTTTGCGGGTGTGGAATCAACAATGGAGCTGCAACTTTCAACACGATAAGAGTTCTTCAGTTCCTCGTCCAGTAGTTCAAATCTGCCGTCCATGTCTTGTAGTGTGCGCTCTGATTTGGATAAAAGCCCAAGGACCGTTTATGCGACATGTTTTACAACAACGCAGCAGTATCTCCTCAAAAGCAAAAAAAGTTCTCCCGGGCGCAGAGCATGTGAGCGGAGTGGAGCGGCGAGAATTTCCGCTCCTCGCTCACAAAGGTTGTCACCGCTCCGCTCCGCCCTCAAAGTCGCAAAATGCCGCTCCAGCCATAACCGCTCCGCGCTCCAGTAACACTGCAACCCGCTCCGCTCCGCGCAGCGCTCCACGCTCCGCTCCAAAAATGTTTGCATGCATATAAAATGCACATGTTTACCTGAAGCCTTAGATCTAACCAGAGGTGGATGACAGAGAGAGAGAGAGACTCAGCAAAGTTACTTCCTTGCAGCCAGTCACGGAGCCGAGAGGAACAATTACGCAGAGCCGACATAGTTTTAAAGTCCAAAAAATAGATATTTACTGACAAGAAAAAATAAGAAAATAATTTCACCTAATGGAATTATCTGGTTTAATACACTTTTGTTTATTAACCTTTCCCGAAACAATGTTTCATTCACTGTGTGTTCGGGTGTGTGTGTGTGAGACGTGTGGGTGCAGCGGAGGAGAGAGAGGGAGATGCAGGTGTGCGCGTGTGGAAGACCGGAACACGTTTTTAGTTACTTTTCAGTGTGTCCTCCGTTAGTTTCAGTCGTCGGCCCTCACGCGTTTTGTTTGCTCTTATTACATGTTTGTAATAAATGTGCGAGGTTGCACGGACAGCATTTTTCCTCCGTCCTTTTTTCCCTTCACTTTCCCCGGACTCCTAACGCCGGTTACGAGCCAGAGACCGAATTAAAATACCAGCTCTCCCAACTACAGTTCAGAGATAGGACTGGAAAAGAAGAAAGGTAACAGGTAGTTTGTGGAGAGGTGGGATATGTTTGGACACGCATCGGGGCCGTGATATGAGGGGTAACGGAGCGAAACTGGAGCGGGATGACGCCCCGCTCCAGCCAATCATCCTAGAAAAAAAAATCCCGCTCTGCGCTCCTTTCAAAATTCGCCGCTCCGCTCCGCTCACATGCTCTGCCCGGGCGGGAGCAAAACAAACTAACTAGGAAAAACTTTAAAGACCCCCGCAACTCTCAACGCTGTGAGACAGAAACCAATGACATTACTGAATCAATTCTTAGCCACGCCCCCGCAATAACATAAAGGCCCTATCTCCATTTGCTATTCACATGGGCCAATTTGGCATAGACAGGTTGGGGGAGTTTGAATGGTAACTCACAGAAGTGTTGATGGCCGTTTGATGGCTCTCGATGGCTGCATTTTTTGAACCTAAGGTCCCCTGCTGTTCCTCTACCCGTGGCAACAAAGTGGGGTCAGTAAACTCCCGATTACAGCTCAGAAATGGCCGTATTTCACAGTAAACTTCTTTCACCAGTAAATTCCCAATAACATCCACATACACCCAGCAAACACAAACATTACCGGTTAAATGCTATGTCAGCATATTCCCATAAACTCATCTTTTCGTGCTGTGTAGACCAAAGAACACCAATTTGACCATATTGGCTTATTTTCTGCAAAGACACTGGTTTGCAAAAAAAAAAAAGCACGAGCTTCGATTTGAAAATCGTAACTCGGCAAAAGTGTAATGAATGATTCAATTTCTCTCTACGTTGGAGACTTTTGTTGTGCCACACAGTGGGTGCTAGTTCATTTATCAAAGGGGTTATTAATGACTGTCGGAAGACAGTCGTTAATAATTAATAAAGTAGATTATTTATCAAATTGAATTATCAAAATGACTTAATCAAAACGGGGCACCACCTGATGTAATCAGGAAAAATGATAACTAAACAGCAAACATCAGTCTCAAGGTAAATTATTCTACAGAATAATAGTTGAAGGAGGGAGATCGAACACAGGCCTTGGCACCCATGCGGTTGTGACAAACATGCGTAAAATAAGCACAAACAACTTCTCTCATTAAAATCAGATCAGAATTTATCTACACAGGTGTCAAGAAGATGGTAACAACACCTCGGATAAATTCTGATGGCTAAACTACGCAAAAACCACAACTAACTAACAAACACAAAACTTCAGATTACACTTCACGTCACGTCACGTCACGTGAACCAAATGGAAAACGACGGACACGTTACTTAGACCGCAAGTAAAATGGCGAAACAGTGCCACGCAAGTCTAACAAAGAAACGGCTAGATGACGTCACATGGATCTACCATACACGTGATCGGCTGAAACCGGAAATGATAACTGACCAGATCACGTGGTGACTGGGTCGCGCGTTATTTGACTACGGGGAAGGCTCCCCCCCTTTCAGGTTGCTGAGAGCGGGGAGGCCTCGTGGTCTAAGTACTAACGTGCCCGGTGGATAAGTGAGAAAGGGAAAGAAAGGACAGTCACCTTAAAATACACACGTAATGGCCGCCGGGCGGCGGGAGAAACCGTTGGCGCATTACACAGTAATATACAAAACAAATAACAGTAAACACAAATCAACGCTGACCGCTTTAAACTAACTGCCCAGACACAGAGCCTCACGTCTCCTGGTTCTCCTAGTTCTCCTGGTTCTGGGTTGTCAGCGGCGCCTTGAGGGTTCCGGAATTCTCAGTTCAGGTCAAGTCCACCGGATACTGATTTACGCTTCTGCTGGTGGTCCAGTCTGAGCGGCCCCCGGTTCCCCTCTCCTTCCTGACTCTGAAACACAAAGGATAGTGGTGAAGCGTGCAGCGGCCGGGCGCCCCCCTGGTCTCAGAGCCGGTCACGCCGTCTCGGTGCGTGCCGATCCCTGTTCACTTTGTCGGAACGTCGCGGGTCTCCCGTCTTAGCGCTGATGAGCGCGTGGGCGTCACGGATCCAGGTGGCGGGTGCTCTGCGGCTGATGCTCGTTCACGCTGATCGGTCGTCCTTGCGAAACGCCACGGTTCCTTGTGCAAAGAGAAACTCGAAGTGTGAGAGAAAGTCAGAAGGAGGGCAAAATCGGGACCGCGCAGCACTCCTGGTAACAGCTGATCGTTACGCAGGTTCTCCTGGTCAGGAGCGGCCCTTTACAAGGCATTTTTATTGATACCGTTGAAGA
Organism: Cololabis saira; assembly: GCF_033807715.1. Taxonomy (NCBI): domain Eukaryota; kingdom Metazoa; phylum Chordata; class Actinopteri; order Beloniformes; family Belonidae; genus Cololabis; species Cololabis saira. The sequence goes on along the minus strand of NC_084605.1, from coordinate 18,226,422 downwards.
TTTAGGCTATGTATTACAGGGAGAAATGGAAAAGTGCAGCTTTCCATCACAGTGAAACTTGCCTAAATCTTACTGTGATTATTGTGATATCTACCTGACACAACCTTTCACCTTCGGTGTTGAAGACCCACTGTAATGGCCGACAACACAAAGAAAATGTGAGAAATTACCAGAAGTGGTTGGAGGAGCAGGCACAAAGCCTGATTGACAAAGCAAAGGCCTCATTTCAGCTGGGGAAGATTCCTCCCATACCTCCCAGGTGGCCTTCCGCCAGGACCGCCAGGTATGCTATCCACACCACCTAAGGGAGGTCCACCAATGACACCCATGACGGATCCAACACCACATCGGATGATTCCTGGTGGACCTGGAGGCATGAGGCTGCCAATGGGAGGACCCATGTACAGTGTAGATGATGCCAGGACCTCCACACATGATCTTCACCCTCACCCAATGATGATGCCAGTCAGGCCAGGCATGGTAGGCAACTAGACAGTTAAGCCCTAGTGGACTTTGAACAGATGCTGTCTAACAAAGATGCCAGGATGTATAGTGGGACTTGTAATTGACCATTCGATCTAGAATTGAACTCCCCAATTGAACCGTCATTTCCAATTACTTTATTCTCTGGTATTTATTACTATAAATTTAATTTGAACCTATTTTAGGGGCTTTTCCCCCAGTATGCTCTATTTTTTTTTCATGTCAGGAATAAAATATCTCATCTCACTTGGACTTACTGTTCAAACCACACATTGAAATACAGTTTTTACTTTTGTTTTAAGTTTAAAATTGTTTGTATATTACTTGCATTAGCTTAAAAAACAAAACAGTGCTTTTTTCAAAGTTATGATTTGACTTTTCATCAGTTTATAAATTCCAGACAAAATTAAACCAACGACAAAGTAAACCTGTATCGTTGGTGGTGCTCGCCGACAAACTTAAAATGTAGCAAATGATGTATGCTACATGCTGTATGAATACAGCCTTCCTCCTGTTGGGTCACTTGCCTTGTCCCTCTCGTTTTCTCTTCCATCTCTACCTTCTTTGGTCTTTTAGCTGCTTCTGCCATCATCATTATTTATGCATAACATAATTCCATAAAACTATACCCTGGTTGTTGCTAGGGATGATTGGGATGCGAGACTGCAAGAGCCAGATGGACACTTCCTAGAAATAATAAAATATTCCTTGAAATGACATTGTTGGGTTCATTAGCTTGCCATTTGTTATGAATCTGGAACATATAAATCGGCAATAAACTAGATTAATGAATGGATTATTGAAAATTCATTTAATTGGAATTAATTGAAATGAAAAAAAAATTTAATTAAATGAAATTTAAAAAAAAGGAATTAATTTAAATGTATTTAACAGGCATGTGTTGCTCATGTTCATTTCCTGTGTAAAGGAACACATTATCCAAATAATAATATCAAAATTAATAAGGAAGAATATAGGCTCAGAGTAAAGGCAACAAGAGAAGGAAAGATGACGTGGGCATCACAAGGACAAATGGAAGGAGACGGTAAAAGAAAATAAGAATTAAAAACTTGGTTTTAAAAGCAAGTGATCCAGTTTTGCTGAGATAACAAGGCCATCAAGTGGTGTAGGTGGTAAATTTGAAGTCAGATGCTCCTCAACCCCCCCTGCTCCCAAGGTAGTTGCATTTTCCAAAGAGACCAAAGGAGAAAAGCCGGGTCTCTCACCATTTCTGTTTCCATAGCACCTGGCAGCTTTGAAAATCCTTTTATCAGTATACACTCATACTAGTGCCTCTGGCTTTATCTTCTGGACTTAATTGCATTGCAGTGGGTATGATGAGTTTGATTTGTTGTGCATGTGCACAAGGGGGGAAAAAAGGCTTCTTTTGGCTAAAATATAATATTTAATAAAAATGTTACAGGATGCATTTGGCAGAGAATCAGGATGAAAAGCCAACTGGCTGCCAGTTGTGGTAAAGCAGCTAAATAATGCAACAAGCAAGGGGCGCACATGCTGGGTATTGCTGTTGCAGCGATGCTGCAGTTCAAGGAGGTGCTGATGCTGATGCTCTGTACGGCCTACTAGTGGGTCCCTACAAGCAAGCTTAGGCCTCTGCCATTGCACAGCATGTGTGAAGGAGAGATTAATGACAGAAAGACCAGGAGGACAGAATGTAATTGATTTTCTTTTTCTTTTTAATGTCATTGGCATCATCTGGAAATCAAAAGGAAAACAACCAGGACATCGGGAAAAGAATTGTGGAGCTCCACAAGCCTAACTCCTCCCTGGATGGAATTTCTACACGTCTAAAGATCTCCACATTCATCTGCTTAAGCAAATATAACGAGTAAAAATGGCACGAGAGCACACAGTCATCACACGACTCAGGATGGAGATCGCTTCTGGGTTCCACAGATGAATGTGCTTTCCTACAGAAATGTGTGAAAAAAAATATGACGGAGATACTGTGAGAAGCCTGTAAATAACCAAACATCTCAACTAAGCTGCTTAAGTTTAACAGTCTCTACCAAAAGGTTATTTAAAGTCTGTAAATGATTAAATGAGTATTGTAGTGAGCAGGCCCAAGCCACTCAACTGCTCATGAACGAACACACACCACCTCGGTCATCGAACTGATGTCTCTGCTGTACCTAAATAAAAATCAAGCCATTGATTTCTGTCTCATGGACCATCGTGTAAATTAAAAAGGACGGAGATGGAAGGAAGGCCCTTCATGGTGGCGTTTTTCCCAAGAACGGCTGTGTGATTGGTCAGAATATAAAGTAGTCATTGTGGCTGAAACATCATTGCTGTTTTTCCGCTGGTGCAGAAGTTTGTGCCGCAACTCTGTTTTTCATCATCTCGGCAATCGCGAATAGCAAGAGCAAATCTTCCTCCTCCTCTTCAATCATTATATTCTCCTCCTTGTCCTTCATCAAGTCATTATCTACCATCATAATGTAACCAATGTAACCATCTGTTATAGTCAACTTGCTGTCACTGTTTTCTTGTTCCCGTCGCAGTACGTGTGCAGGGATGCCAATTCCACTTCTAAGTGACTTTCATTTTCAAACATCAGCTTGGGCTTGTTTTTTAGAGCTGTTTTCTTGTTTTAAGGATGAACATATCTGTTCTCATTTTCCCTGTTAAGCATCTTTACGAACAGCATCAATCCAACGTGACCGCACTCCAAATGTAACCTGACTTTAGGAGTGGGAAGCAGAAACCATTGGAGCACCTGTCAGCTCATTATAGAGGCGTTTAAGTCCCACACACTGCACGGTGTTGGCTGTAAACACATTAAGCGCACCACATATCCTTACATTTAAATTCAACATGACATCAGTGTTTGTATCTGAGTTACTGATATGTGACATTCTGACTCGTGTCAGCTCCTCCCCGACCTGTCGCCCTGACATACAGTACCTTAACCCTTCCAGTGATGTTTGAAACTCTAATGATCCGTACTCTTTTCATGATAAATAACCACATGATTTCTCTACATTGGTGTTTTCATCATTCACACAAGTGTTAATGACTTTTCTGATCTTCAACCTTGTATGGGCGTTGCAGTGGGAGGAGCCTGTGAGGACCTCCATGAGTTCTGCAGCCGAGTTTCTCATCAAGTATGAAATCTCCTGACCAAAACCAATTTCCTTTTGTTCTTGCACAGCAAAAGCTCATTTCTAAGAAAGTAAAAAATGCCTCTGACTATTTATTTCATGGACTATTTGGACTATTTTACTTGTTATACAAATTCCAGATATTTTGCTTGAAAATAAGATAATTGTGACTAGATGTAGGAACATGGGGCAGCTTTATTTAGCGTGCTACATCAAGAAAAATAACTAATTTCTCTTTCTTCTGGAGTATTTAACAACCTGTACACCCTGCAACCACCAAAATGACCATGAAACCCTTTTTATTATTTCAGGAGAAATTAGTTCAAATTCCTTCACAACCATGTGAGAGGCAGAAAGTCATACAGGAAACAGCTTCAAGTTATTGCTGCTAGAGGTAGATCTACACACTATTGAATCTTGGGGGTACATAAATGCATGATAGGTTTTGGGTTTCATTTGTGTTAAGAAATTAAAAGCAGAGTGGAAAAAAAGCTGCAGTTGTTCATCTGATATTGTTTTTGCCCACTGAGCAGTAATTCCGTTTATTGTGGTTTTTCATTAAAAAAAGATTAAATGTGTATAAAAAATTACACTAACTTTTGCACACGACTGTAGATACCTGTATTGTTCCGGTTTTTCAAGCTTTCCAAACTTCCAAGGACTCCAGAATCCCCTTCATACATAATCATGTGATTATTTGGAAAATTGTTGAAGACAGTTGTCGAACAGAAATTAACTTATATATAATATATAACCGATATAGGTGAAAAAACAAAACAAATACATGCACACATACACACACATAGCCACACATATACATACACACAGACACACACACTTAGCCACACATACATATACACGCTCACACACACACACACACACACACACACACACACACACACACACACACACACACACACACACACACACACACACACACACACACACACACACAGCCACTCAGACATATACATATACACACACACATACACACACACACACACACACACATAGCCACACACACACACACACACACACACACACACACACACACACACACACACACACACACACACACACACACACACACACAAACATATACTGTACATACACACACATTTACACACATATACACACACAAACACACACACACATAGCCACACAGACATATACATACACACATAGCCACACAGACACATACATACACGCACACACACACATAGACATACACACTGGCTTGTTCACCTGCATGCTTGCTCTGTAGTTTTTGGGGTTAGTTAGTCGCGGATTCGCGGTAGCTTAGCTTAGACTATCATCAGATCTCGAAATTTGGGTCGATTGCTGCTTGTGTTTTGGTTGGCTCCGTGTCGGTTTCGTGTTTCGTTTGTGGTTTTTGTTGCAGATTTCCAGTGCTCGACGTGTGCCTCCGTGTGCACTTGCTTCCTGGGTTAGCAGTGGATGTCACCCCCCCCGCCCCCAAAAAAAAAACCCACTGGGTTTGTATGTGTATATATATAGTAATAATGCACATATATATGCCTTAGGTTTTTACCGGCATGGTATCAACCATTAGTAAAACATGTTTGTTTTTAAAAAAAACTTGATTACAGCCCTTTTCTTGGAAGACATGATGGTTTGTCAGCATTTCCCGACATGAATCCGTCAGTAGCATTTCTGTCAGGAGCGGGGCGGAACAGATAACAGCTCTGGCAGCCTTGACACTGGTCCAGCTGGCAGATCGAGTTCCTGATGAGCTCCGGATACAGATACAAGCATGTTTGACATTTTGTCAGCTATCGATTGTGAACCCGGAGAGCGTTGGCTAGGGGCCTGGCGTGGAAGATGGAGGCGAGGTTTGCAGGGGCCTGCTCCTGTCAGAGGATGTGACTGTATACAGCACGGGCTGTTTGTCCATCAGAGTCCGACTAGATGAATGCAGATCGAGAGTACAGCATGGGAGTGGGAGTTTAATTTGTGACAGATCTTTAGTGAAATATTTTAGGTGAGGTTGCGAAACAAAGGGAGAGAAAAAAACGACTTAAACACAGACCCTATAAATCCGTTCAGCTGGGACCAACATGTGGAGACTTGTGTCTCGACACAGGACAAAATTCACATTTGATGGGTTTGCTGTGAGACATTGTGGACAATCTGAAGCCTGTTGAGGTGGAAGGAACGATCGTGTGAAGTGTAGTCTGTAGACGTCCAGATCAGAGACGGGGGAGGTCCATGAATGGTTGAACCCTTGAGGAACCAAGAGAAGTTAAAATAAACTCATTCTTCATTAAACTTAGATCTGTCTGTCAATTTCCAGAATCATTTTAAGATACATGTCATAGGATTGTTTAATGTAATTCCTCAACTGACCGTGACTGAGGGCACAGCGGGAAAATGTTAAAAAACAACTTATTGTAACACATTTTAAAATGTAACTTCTTTAACATTTAGTTTTGAAAGAGTTGTTTTTTACCCTATCAAATAAACATAGATATGTATGCCCCTACATCATATCTAGTGTATTTCTAAATGTGATAAATATGGATGAATAGTTTATTCACAGTAAAAGTGAAAAATACTGTTGTGTTGTTGACTGCTCAGCGTGAGGAAAACCAGGGAGTGACGTTTGATATTTGGAAGTTGCCGTGAGTGGCAAAATCTGGCAAAATTGCAGTTCATTGAATGAAACACCAGAAGCAGGTATACCTCTATTGACCTCCATGTTAACAGTTTTGGTCTCCACGGCTTCATTTCACATCCATGACACCAATAGCCTACAAAGTGTGAATTTTCATTTGCCTCGTCAGGTCAATTATCAGGGATAAATTGGCTTGTTGTGCTGTTATCTTTACTAATAGGTCGACTTGGAAGGATCTGGAGACAAAGCTTAGTCAAGCAGCCAGAAGCTGAACTACCTCAGTCTCTTCCTCCCAGCTGGAAGCTAATGAGAGGATGTCCGGCCAGATAACCTCCGAGCTCGTCGGCAGCTGCCCCTGGCAGCAAACAGAACAGCTGGCTCCTCCAGTTGAACCGGCTTCCAGGACGGCCTAGACCCTTCCAGATCGACTAACCGGACTGCAAGTTAACGGTGGACTGTATACTTCCACCTGGCCTGAGCGCCAACCAAGTTCTGGGAGCCGTGGTCAGTAATCGAGGGTGCTGGCGGAGCTCCAGCTCAGCAGTCCTCCTCTAGGCTCATATAAAAGGATATCATCCACCCTCGCTAGCTAATAGCAAACGAGGGTGAATGCACAGATTCAGAGCAAAAGCGATGTTAACCAGCGTTATATGTTAGGATGAGCAAGGTTCAGCTAAACTAGGCAGCTTGTGGTGACTGAGGTTCGTGGGTTGGTCCCGACCAGTTGCTCGACTTGTTTGTTCTGGTTATTTGCCCGTTTTTTGTATTTTTTTGTTGACTAACCGAGGTAAACAGGGGTCAGCTCTGATGACATCATCCAGAGCTTCCAGAAAAAGGAGCCTCAAACGTACGCCTCAGAAACACAAGAGTTCCATCAAAGGGGGTTTGTCCAGGTTTCTTTATTTTTATTTTTAACAGTCCGTGGTTGTTTTCTCTACCCTTGTAAGTCATGACAAATCTTGTTTGCTTTCTTGACACAGTGACCCTGAGACATGCTAATATGACAGTTAAAAGTCAAATAACTTACTGGTACTACACAGGTTTAGACTGATTCAGGACAGGACAGGACTGAAGTCAGGACAGTTTTATAGGAATAAGGTTCATGGGGAAAAAAACAAACACTTTGAGGCCTTTTTTCGGTAAAAGTAGCAGCAACTGTTGATTTGTTTGTCTCCTTTTGTTCCCAGTGGGAGGAAGGTCCTACTGAGCATGTGCAGTATGAGTATCTTCCCTGTAGCTCGTTCTCGGACATGCACCATGTCTCACGTATCCCATATGTTTTTCACAGACCTTTCACCTTTTTTTAAATTTCCCTTTCACTCACTGTCCTCTCTGGTTAAAGCCACTCGATGTAGCAATAACACTTCTGACCATATGGAAGCCGATCTGCTGTCTCAACAATAGCACATGCTAGCCATGGATTATTACACTTGTACTTTAGAACAAGTTAGAAAATAACCTATCAAATGCTTTTTGATCAGATTAGATTCATCAGACACTTTTGGCACAAATAATATGGTTTAATTAACTACATTAGTACTTTTAGAGTGGTGGTTCTTTCAGTGATTTACATGTTAATATGCATCAGTCATAACCTGAAAATGAAAATGAATCACACATGGATGCAAATCGTTGATGTTCAGACATATGACCTGCCAGTATTTCACTTCATTTCATACAAAATGAACTTGTTCGCACCATTATTAAATGCAAAGAACAAAGTCTGACCGATTACTAATGACCCTCGTATGTGGGGTGTTTAATCAGTGTTGCCAAGACAGTGACAAATCATTGAAGAACATACCACTCAAACTGCCTTTTTATATTCAGAGGAATTTCCTGGGAATTAACCCCTCTGATAATGTATTTGAGCAGGGCCGAGTTACAAGAAAAGGACGCAAGGCACTGGATAGTCATTTATCAGGCCAATGCACATTGTACCCTCTGAAACAAGAATCTTTTCATCTTTAAAAAAAACTGGACAGCCTCATAATTACAGTATTGTAACAGCAAAGGGGAAAAATTGTAAAGAGATAAGATTCAGAACCACAGGGAGAGGGCGACGGCCTCCTTCAGTGATTTAAATAAGACTTTTCCTGGGTAGCACAGACCCTGCCAAAAAAACAGTTCACAGCTGAACAGAGTCATAACTACGAATCACAATGTTCAAAATCATTTTAACAATTAAAAAATAACTGTTTTTTTTGGCCCCAAAGTAAGATAACATCAGCTTCTTAAAAGATTGAGTTCAAACCAATTTTCCCCAGGTCCACTGGGAGAAGGGGGGTAAGAAAAGACATAGGCTTTGTTATTAAAAGTACATCTGGCCTCATTTCAGCGCAGCATGAACTCTTGGATGGCAGAAATGGGGACGGTTATGGTCTTGTTGTCATTTGGAGTGTTCTCTGGGGGAAACTGGGTTGAGCAGACCTCTGCTTTTGCTCCAAGTGAATTCATTGTTGAGTTTTCACTGTTGTTTCTTTTATAAATAAAGAAAAAAAGGTGCTATATGGGTCTCTGCATAAATCATCTTAATACTTTCCTGTGCTGCTCATAAAAATGCATAAATCATCAATTACTGAGTTTTTATTCTCATTACTGTGACATCATTTGCATACAGTATCAGTAACAGAAACTGAAAATAAAACACAGACATGACAACAGGTTGGACTCTAATGAATAACTCAATAAAGATTATAAAAATAATCCAGTGCTGATGGAAGCAGTTTAAATAGATTTCACAAGTCCCCTGAGTCAAAGATGATAGTCTTAAGGCAGGTATTAGTTCCTGTGGGAGCCAGAGCATTTTCCATTTCCGTGCTTATGTGTTTTGAAGTGTTGGAAGATCATGATCACCTCCTGTTTCTGAGGCAGTTTGGGTCAGGCTGTCCTCACCTCACAATGCCACAATGCCTATGACTAGTTCCAATGCTGTCGTGTCAAGTGCAAATTTGGATGGTGAAGACGGTGATGCAATAAGGAGGTCAGCAGTGGTGGACAGTAACGGAGTAAATTTACTTGAGTACTGTACTTAAGTACATATCCAGAGGATTTGTACTTTACTTGAGTATTAGATTTCTTTGGTACTTATTACTCTTACTTGAATACATTTCCGAGACAAATATTTTTACTTTTACTCGAGTAAATTTCTAGGAAGGCTGAAAAGTACTCGTTACTTTCAGGTCTGCTCTTTTTTCTTCTTCCCTAAAATCCTATTGGACACAAGCTGTTTTTGTCAAAGGAGGAGACCTATCACAGTGCACGCTCTCCACTGGGATGTACGTAAAGAAGAAATACGTCAACCCTCCTCAAAACGATACCGCCAAAGTAGCCACGTTTGTCAAGACAGAGCCGCAACAATGGCTACGCCTGCGTCAGGAGAAGAAAGACAATCCGCTGAGTCGTCTGAGTCTGATAATGAGCCGGACTCGGAGCAGGGACTTTCACAAAATCCTTGGCCGTATCTTAACTCAATGTTTGAGTTCGACCGAGTAAAAAACGAGGGCACAGACAAACCACAGACATTTATTTTCAAATGTTTATTGTGTCTGCCGAAGCAGAACTACCTCTCTGCTTTCAACAACTCAACATCGAATTCTCAGAAACAAGAGTTAAAAGATCCTTAAATTAATTTAGAAAAAATATAGTCATTTACTGATGTGGAAAATAAGAAATTTACTCTTACTTTTACTTTTACTTGAAGCAAATTTAGAAGCATTTACTTTTGGATACTTAAGTACCTTTAAAAGCAAGTACTTTTCTACTCTTACTCGAGTAATATTTTGACTGAGCTACTTTTACTTGTAACGGAGTAAATTTTGACCAGTAGTATTTGTACTCTTAGTCAAGTACTGGGGTCGAGTACTCTGTCCACCTCTGATAAGGAGGTCAGTCATCTAAACCGGACTGGGCTGAGCCCACAACCCTGTGGTCTGTGGAGTTCCTGTTTTCAGAATGAGAGTGTCAGTTTTATCTGCTGTTGTGAAAGTCCACAATCCACAAGCTTTTTTGAAGAGCCAAACTATCCAGTTTGTGTTTAATATTCCACATTAAATGCTGAGCTGCGGTCTACAAAGAGCCTCCTCATAACGTGTGGGCCCCGGTAACAGTGTCTTGGCTTTATGGAGGACTGTTGTGAAGGTTTGATTTTTTTTTTTGCTTTTTCCTTTTTGCAGTTCCGATTGCCGATTGTCTTGGCTGTGTTTCAAATGCGCATCCGTCATTGCAGAAGTGGTGGGGGACTCATTTTACATCAAAAATAGTTCAAGAATCGGATCCAAAGGGAGTTACAGATAGAGTTTGAAAGAGTTTAATTGATCATTTATTAAAAGCGATGATGTACCCAACACAGGGTCAGTGTCTAAACTTTTATGTCTCTTTGTTTGGGAGACATTAAAGTGGCGGGATGGCCTTGGCTCAGGAGTGGTTATGCTTCAGTGGTTGGCATAAGTCCAATCTGAATCAGATTCATGAAAAGAAAGTACTTTCTAAATGAATTGCCAGATAAAACATCTTTTTTATTGGCAAAAGTGGACCTCTCCTAAGCTGGATAATGTTTTGTTTTGTTCTCAAATGTTTCTTTCATGTTCTTTATTTCCTTGGAGCCTGAACCTGATGCACGAAATGCTGATTGACAGACACTGAGCTGTCAATCACTCCTGAACGCTCACCTTCGCTGACCTGTACTATGCAGTACATCTCTGACCCTCCTGACTTTTCTGGTACCTGCTGCATGGTCCATCAATGCATGTTATCATATCAAAGAGATGATTACACAAAAACATGCCTCCTTATGCGCTAATGTGGTGATGGGATATTTTTGAATACATTTTTACTGCAGGTAAATCTAATTTTACCATTGGCTTTGTCTCTGTAAATTCAAATAGAGCATTATATTTCAGCAAAAGTGATTTGCAAGTGAAAGAGGAGCTTATAAAGTTGAGTTTTCAGCTTCCAACAGTTACACCTACGGATACACGATATGTTTTAAAGTCTTTCAGATGAAGTGTTTAGCTTGCAGGCAATGCTGAGCAGCTGTTAGATTATAGAGACGGTTTACATCCATGTTGCTCCTCGTTGCATCACTGTTGGTACTCATTACTCTCATCAGACACTAATCCATTGATCAATGGGGTGATGAATGTGCCAATTAGAGCCATTCAATATCTAAACTAGGGTGTAAAAGCATGCAATGATAATCTGGTTTACGTAACCTAACCTAAGGTGAAATTGTCTTCACATCCAGCCATGTATTGATAACACACATATTTTTAATCACAATTTCATTTTTTTGGGGGGGTATCATGGAGCAGCCTTTCAAGTACGAGTTAGAGTTACAAAACAAGTGATAACCTTTTATCTGTGTGTCCTCGTCAGATAATTGGCTCTAACGATCAATGATGGCGGTTAAAGAGGAGTTTCATTGATTATGTTTCATTGTTGCTTAAGAAAAAAAACAAAGTACCATGAAAAACTGACTTTTAAAGTGAGTGTCATGAGACCATGCCTGTCCTCTGCTGAAATCATGTAATTTGGTTTTTGCCAAACATGGTTTTGGGCGTGAAGGTCAAAGTAGGCCTACTCCACTTTAGTCTCATCTGTCTATTGGACATTTTTCCAGAAGCCTTGTAGTTTGTTCAGATGCGTTTTTTTGAACCTCAAGTCTGCTTCTCCGTTCATTTTTGACAGAAGAGGCTCTCTCCTAGAAACCGGTACTTGTTCAGTCTTCTTTGTGGTGGTGCTATCATGGACTTGTTCTTGAGGCCCTCAAGATGTGAGATGTATTCCAAGTCTTGGTTTTTTAATTTCTCTGAAAAGTGCAGGGTCTGACCTTTGTATAAATTGTCCCAATGTCAACTTCTAAGATTTAAGTGCAGCAGCAGTTGCTCCTTTTACACCACCGATAATCTCAGTGAAGTGCCAACAGGTTTATACCAGACCCCAACTGACGGATCTCAGCTGGTAAAAGTCCACCTTTACTTCTGTGGCTGACTCTTGTTAGTGTAAGAGGAGATTTATTTTTGTTACGTTTATTTTGGTAATTCATGGTTCATTATTTTAAAATATATTTTGTATATTCTGATGTAAATCAGGGACTATAGTTTCATTAGTCAGCATACCTGTTGTGATTAATATGTTTTACATTGGGCGGAGTGATACCCGTTGATTTTCAAAATTCCTACACTGTTTTGGGTCATTAAAGTACACGCGAACTCCGAAGCAGTTGTCCCCGTTCTTTTGCACTTACTCACAAACCGAAAAAAGATTAATTGAATCAAGTAAAGGCTGAATTATGCTTCTGCGTCAAAATGGCGCCGTGCCTACGGCGTGTGGTTTGGATTGACGCAGAGGACACGCCGTCACCTGCGCCGTCACTGACGTGCACCCGAAAATTGTAACTACGCGTCGAGGAGACGCAGACCACACGCAGACAGAGAGGGCTGTGATTGGTTCGTTTGAAAGCGAAGCATTTCCAGTTTCCGGTTTGAACCAGTAGTGAACTGTCAGGGCTCTTTTCTTCGTTTATATGTGATTTTTTTTGTTTTGGTTTTTTGCACAATAGTTGTCCTTGTCTCTTTGATTTACTGTGACCGGGAAAAGTAGGATAAACCATTCAGAAAAAGATCGCTAACTAGCGGCCGCGAGGGGTACTGCACCGCGACCAAATGGAGTGACGGAGAAGTCCGAATATGGAGCCAAATCAGGGCCAAAAGTTTTGGTAATTTGAAAATAAAATTTGAACCTGAAATTTTTTTTTTTACAGTTTCAGTTTTATTTTTTTCAGTATCAGATCTTTTTTTCAGTTTCAAATCTTTTTATTTCAGTTTCAAATCTTTTTTTCAGTTTCAAATCTTTTTTTTTCAGTTTCACGTCTTTTTTTTTCAGTTACAAATGTTTTTTTCAGGTTCAGACTTTTGGCCCGGATCTGGCGTGGGGGGCGTGGCATCAACTGAGAGGGGCGTGGCATCATGAGTGACAGCAGAACAGAGAAGGCGGGGGACGTTCCTCAGTCATGTTGCCTTCAGGAAACGTAGGTTGCAGAAGTTATCAGTAGAAGTATGAATCAACACTGTATATACACTATATTCACGTGATTGGCAGTGGAAAAAACTGATATTAGTGACACATTTCTGTTTGAAAGGCTGTTTTAGACCGTACTTGGCACCAATCGCAGTATAAAAGCAATAAACTATGCCAGACTGTACAGTTCAACAGCCACACTTTAAAGTTTGACATTTCCCACTTCTACATACTACCAAGTACGGTCTAAAACAGCTTTTTAAACAGAAATGTGTCACTAATATCAGTTTTTTCCACTGCCAATCACGTGAATATAGTGTATATACAGTGTTGATTCATACTTCTACTGATAACTTCTCCAACCTACGTTTCCTGAAGGCAACATGACTGAGGAACGTCCCCCGCCTTCTCTGTTCTGCTGTCACTCATGATGCCACGCCCCTCTCAGTTGATGCCACGCCCCCCACGCCAGATCCGGGCCAAAAGTCTGAAACTGAAAAAAAAATTTGTAACTGAAAAAAAAAGAAGTGAAACTGAAAAAAAAAGATGTGAAACTGAAAAAAAAAGACGTGAAACTGAAAAAAAAGATTTGAAACTGAAAAAAAGATTTGAAACTGAAATAAAAAGATTTGAAACTGAAAAAAAGATCTGATACTGAAAAAAATAAAACTGAAACTGTAAAAAAAAAAATTTCAGGTTCAAATTTTATTTTCAAATTAGCAAAACTTTTGGCCCTGATTTGGCTCCATATCCGAAGGGTTCAGCACGGCGTCACGGCTGCGGCGTGTGCTCTGCGTTGGTTTGACGCAGAACCATAATTCAGCCTTAAGACATAACTCAATGCCAGCCTTACACTGGTGGCAGCGGGTTTTGTGGATTGCTAACTTTGCTGTGTTTGAGTTTTTGCCGGGGATAACAAGCTACCGCCGATTTTCTTTTTTTTGTCCCACATCGTGGCCGGCTCCTGCTACGAGCTAACACGGAGCTACAGACTCGGTCAGTGCACTGTGGATTAAAGAGGACACAAACAACAAGAAAAAACTGACTCTATCGGACTTTCAATCACCAAGACAGGAACAAAGGACAGTGTTTGTGAGTAACAGAGACTGGCAAAGTGGATACTATTTCTGCTCTTCGTGGATTTTCACACTGCTGCATACGGGAGATGTGCTGCTGTGGACTGATCTTCATGGGACTGTTGCATGGTAATTTTTGTCAACCTGTTACTCTGAATGCAGCAACATTAAAGCGGACCTATCTAAATCAACAAAAGCTAAGACTTGGAAATTATATGGGCCCATTGTGAACTGTAACTGCAACTTTTGTGCCTCTGCCAGAGAAGAAAAAGAGAACTATGACCAGTAACAGTGAGATCAGGGAGATTTTCCTCATGTCTTCGTGGGAGATGGAAAGGAGGACTTTTGGTTCCAGTCAGATCTGTGATGGGACGCGAGGAACACTGGCCCTTCATCCTGAATCCAATCCACAGACTGGATTACAAGAACAGGATAAACCCAAAGCTTTTCCACAGTTGATAGTTGTGTATTTATTCCCGTCTTCATTTCAGATTTCGGCACCGAAGAGATATTTGAAACAAATAATGTTGGAGTCGAAACCAGGACCGGCAGAAGTTTGATTTCGATGGACCCTGAACGAGCCGAAGGTAAATCACAGCAGCCTTGCAGTCCCTGCAGCTTCGTCACAACTGGATCCCAGCCGATCAGGGCCAAGTTAACTAGAGAAGGTCGCAGAGAAAAGTAAAAGTGATGTTGGCCTACTTAAGACAGGCAAAAGGGAAAACAATAAGCCTTTATTTGAGCAAAATTAGCAGCTCTTTTCCACTGAGCAAGTTGGTGTTTGCAGTTTTGCACACCAGAACATTGCCACTGATTGCGCACCAATGTGAAGGTTGAGCAGAAAAACAACTTATGGCTCACGCACAAAGAGCCCCCATCCACCTCTGCTTGACACAGGACCTCATCGGGTGTCCACAGATGGATGTAAAGTAAACGGATGCCCAAGCTTACAAAGACTCCTTCCTTCGGAGTTATAGCAATAAGAATTTTCATAAACAGAAGAACTGTAGTTTGAGATCCTATTAAACTGCAGCAAAGTACATAATATTGTAATGAGGCACTAACACACAAAAAGCCAGACTAATGCAATTCCTCAAGGGGATTAGTGATTCTTTAAGACAGGTTTCAATGCAGCTTTAACAGGCTGCACTAGAAAATCCTGTCACAGTGGAAATAAAAATTAAAAACATATGCAACAACAGCCATATTCCAAAAGTCGAAGAACCATTTCAATGTGTGCTTAGTGGGAGGGAGACAGGTGTCTGAACAGATACGCAACCGGTCACCATCCCCATCACACCACAACGGCCAGTGTAGAGAGAGCATCCAGGGATTTGTTTGGTTGTTGTGCTTTTATTTGAATAAGTCCTCTTTCTTCCATGTGGTGGAGCTTGGACGTCCAGCTGGGTTGGGCTGGCAGCTGAGCCCTCTCACCTGAGGTGGAGTCCTGGTCTGAGGGTTGTTAAGCTCCAGTTCCCTGCTTCTTCGTTGTCAGATCGTTGTTAATCAATTGCGATACGACTCTGAGTCACAGTGCAGGCCACTGCCTCCTTCCTCACCTCCCTCGTTTCTGGACACACTCTGGTATCTGGATTCACGCCAAGGACGTCAATGTCCTTTCAGAGACTCTTTGTAAATAAATCTCCCGTTTTACCCACTCGTCTCTGGGTGCGGCCTGAGTTACATCTCAAACCTTTACAATAAAATGCTTTAGTCACTAAACTTTAGAGATCCACTGAAGTGCGAAAAAGTCATAGACGTTTGTTTAAGCTCCAGTCCCACGGGGCGTGTAACTGACCTGAAGACCCCCTTGCCCTGTGGGACCCAACCTTTATGACTGAGAGTTTACCATCAGGCTAAAATGTTTCAGTAGCTGGTGAATCCATGCAGGATGTTGGAGACTTTCTGTTCAGCATGATAAGTGAAGCTGTGTAGTTCAGGATGTAGCAAGCTGACGGGGGAAAAAAGGTGCTAAAAGAAGGTGCTATAAAAAAAAATAAAAGACCAGGATGACAGACCAGGAACCAGGATACAAACAAACCTGTTCCTCGAGAGTTTTCTGTCCTCAGTTTTTTTAAACAAGAATGTGGCCTCTGGTTTTGTCCTTTCTGGCGGACTTGTCTGTACTCGTTTATTGTGACAAAGTGGAACAAGTGCTCCTGCGGGCAAAATCCAAAGTAGCAGGACCGTTAATTAAATAAGAAGCTCCACATCTCCTCCAGTTATTTCAATAATTTAATGTTTCCAGATGCAGAAAATAAAATGGGGGAGAAAGGAAAGTAGCTGTGGTTCAAATTTGAACTTACCTGCTTGGGAATTTGCATAATTGCTGTCAGTTTAATTTTTGAAAGTCTCAGCATCTTAAACACCCAGATCAAATGAGGAACCCAAGAATAAAGGTCAGACCTGAATGAAGACTGAAGTAGTTGAAAGAAAACTTCTATCAGATGCTTCGTTTGACTGTTAAAAAACCTTGAGGAGATATTATAGAATAAATGTGGAAACAAAAATGAAGAGGAACCGTGTCTCTGGGTTTCACTGGGCTACAGAAGGAAACTGATGATAGAGGAGAAGAACGTACTTGCTTACAGTACATTTGGTCATGTTCATAACTTAGTACACCCTCTTCTAATCTAACATGTACAGCAAAGTGTCAAATAAACCACAACATATAACTTTTTATGACCCCATCATATTTACTGCGTCCATTGGATTTAAAAGTACATTTCAGCCAGGCGCTGCCAATCATCAGGTCTTGATGAGGTACCCAGCAGCAGGTATTCAGGTTTTGGCAGTTTGCTCAGCTGGTCGTTTCAGGTGGGTGTTAACACAATGCCAGAAGGGAAAGATATAAACACTTGTTTTAGATAAGCAATTGTTGCTGAACATCAATCTATAAAAGGTTTTAGAAACATCTCCAAACAATGTTGAAGTGCAATTCTCGACAGTGAAAGAAATTATGAAGGGTTAGGGTTAGTTTCCAGGAGTGGATGTGTCCAGTAAATATTGTTTGGTTACTTTGTAACCTTGGTTCTCTGAGTGAGAGACTATCTCTCCACTCCGTTACATATTTCATATGTACGGGGATTGACCCCCCTGCTGTCAAGGTACGTGGATATTTCTTTAAGACACACCGGCGCACGTCTGCGACTGTGAGGATGGCCAAGTGGATGTAAATGGCTAGGACTGCATCTACTGCAATTACTTCATAAAGCCACTTAGGGCCCGAGCACTTACAGTGCCAAGGCCCTATTTTATCTGTAGGAATTATTTTTCTTTCTTTCTTTCTTTCTTTCTTTCTTTCTTTCTTTCTTTCTTTCTTTCTTTCTTTCTTTCTTTCTTTCTTTCTTTCTTTCTTTCTTTCTTTCTTTCTTTCTTTCTTTCTTTCTTTCTTTCTTTCTTTCTTTCTTTCTCCTTCTGACGAAAGGAGGGCCTTTTTGCCCTCCTAAACGTGCCCCAAAAGTCACCAAATTTTGCATGCAAGCCAGGCCTGGTGAAAAATTTGATATTTAATAGTTTGCATTGATCGGCGTGAAAAAATGGCTCAACAGCGCCCCCTAGAAAACTTTGTACCTCAAGCCCCACAATACGGTTTGACATACATGCACGAAAATCGGTACACACCTGTATCATGTCGCATCATGTCACTTAAAGAAAAGTCTCTTGGCGCCATGGCCGAAACCGAACAGGAAGTCGGCCGAATTAATCGCGTAATTTTGGCGCAATTTATGCCATTCCTTCGGCAGTTAATACGGCACGAACCGTAACGTGCACCCAGGTGTGTTATACATCAAAATGTTCGTCTCCAACCTGCAATGACGCACATTACTTTTCTCTTTCAAAAGCGTTACCGTGGTGACGCTAGACGCCAAAAAGAGCGCCCACCCTTCATCTGATTGGTCCATATTTGATAGTTCCCCAAAAGTCACCAAATTTTGCACGCAAGCCAGGCCTGGTGATAAATTTGATATTTCATGGTTTGCATTAATGGGCGTGACCTAATGGCTCAATAGCGCCGCCTAGAAAACTTTTCTCTGCCATAACTTTTGAAAGGTTTGACATAGAGAGTCGTGGGCGGTGTCATCGGACTCGGTATTGAGTCCTTGACCTTCATTGGCCTGAATTAGCCCCGCCCCTTATTCTGATTGGTTGTCCCTATTTTCTGTTATAACTTTTGAATGGTTTGACATAGACTCGTGGGTGGTGTCATCGGACATGGTTTTGAATCCCTTGACCATAATTGGTGTGAATTAACCCCGCCCCTTCTTCTGATTGGTCGACATGTTAAAGTTCCTTTTTTCTGCCATAACCTTTGACATAAAGAGTCGTGGGTGGTGTCATCAGACT
Source organism: Cololabis saira (assembly GCF_033807715.1). NCBI lineage: Eukaryota > Metazoa > Chordata > Actinopteri > Beloniformes > Belonidae > Cololabis > Cololabis saira. The sequence goes on along the minus strand of NC_084605.1, from coordinate 18,207,736 downwards.
TAGTTTTGAGTCCTTGACCTTAATTGGTGCAAATTGCACGCACGAGGGCCCGTTCATCGCTGCTTGCAGCTTTAATTTGTTTTATATCTCTTTTTTGATCTGCCACAATAATATAATGAATTTAAAGGAAAACACCTCAAATTGAGGGCTTTTCTCAGCTATTTTTAGGTGCGATTAAAAAAGCAATTCATTAGATTAAATAATTACATATACATATATGTGTGTATAATATATGTAGAACATGGCACCACAGCAGTAGCACCCCTGAGATCTTATTCAGGAGTCACTTCTGTCCGACTGAAATGCTCTGTGGTGAGACGTTAACAGAGTTGTGAACAACCAAATGCCCCCAAAACATCAATGTTTGTACAGGAGTACCTCCGAGACAGCGGTCCTCAAGGAAACAACTACCTGAGAGTATTACTTCTGAAGCTGGCTCTTGTACTTGGTATTTACAACAAGTTTTTTTTTGTAATGAAGTTGTATTTGCCAAACAATAACATCAACTTCCATATAATGACTTTTATTACGTCTCCACTCACAAAAGCACAGGATTGAGAGAGAGAGCACCAACTTTTGCACATAACTGCCCTTCGTTTTTACAAGGAACATAACCCCAAGCACGCCTACAGCACTAACCACATCTTCTAAGTTCTCTGAATCCGTCATCTGAGACACTATTGTTGCTCCTCCACCTGTCAGTCAGCGGTTGGATAAAAGCGGCAGACATCTTAACCCTCTCTGTCCAGCCTCGCTCTTGACCTTCAGCTCAGCAAAGAAGCCGCCTGACCGTGGGGATGCAGTTTCCTCTGAAGGCGCATATTAACTCGCAGAAAAGGTTTCAAAGCCTCCTCACACCCTGAGTCCCCTCACCTGCAGACTACAAAGACCACAAAGACAGTTTCAAACACAGGTCTCGGGGGCAGTGGCCTCGGCATCCGTAGCCTGTCCCTCAGACGCAAACACAACGCACAGATGCATGCAAACGGCTGCACAGTCAGGAGCAGCGGAGCAGCTGACGTGCAGGAATTCTGAGGACACAAAGTAATTCTGCAAATTATAAAAAGGTCCTGACAGATTTGGACAAACACTTTTTCTTTGTTGATACTCACTAATGATGATTTATGATTCAGGCTCACAGGAGCTTAATGCATTCATGGTGATTTATCACACACCCAAATGCAGCAAGACTAACTTAAATTATTGGATTAATATTTTATTACTGTAATTAAGGCAGCTTTGGCTGACTTGGGAACTAAAAGACCGCTAAGAAAAAAGCTGAATGAAGCTCCACTTCTCATAGGTGGAATTTATTTGGAGGATCTGTTCCCGGTAAACTATTACAGCATCATTATTAGGCCTGGGGAAGAGTGGGGCGAGGAAGGCGTGCAGCTGTGGTGAGCTAAACAGCAGCATGAAGACCTTCTGAAGCCAATCACGAAGCTCCTCAATTGTATAGCACCAGTTTACAACAAAAGTCCTCTTGAACCTCTTTAGACAGAAATACAATACAGTTTAGTCCAATTAAATCCAATGTGTCGTACAGTAATTGTACACAAATATCGCCTAATCATAAAACCCAACCCCTGGAAGGAAAACAGCAGACTGCAGTGAGTTTTTATTTGATATTGTTCAAATATTCATTTTGTGCATGAGGCGACGGAGGGGAGGACGAGCAGCAGAGCCAGACTCCTGCAATCTGCTTTTTAGAGCCATGGTGCACTCAAGTGGTGGTCTTCGTGACGCCGCGTCCACGCCGGTCCTCCTCAGAGTCGTCTCCGTACCAACGAACTGGGATGTGCCTCGTTTGTGCCGTGGGCTCACGTTTGAGCTGGAAAGGCTTCTGCAGCGGGCAGTGCATTGTGGGGTGGGAAGGAGCACGTAAAGGTGATGCTGGCAAACGACTCTCAGTCACATTCACTTCAAGATGGTTGTCATGGAAACATGATGCCCAGAGATCCATATTGACTTATTCATGTGAGTCAGCCTTTTCTCACATGAAGATGATTAAGAACAAGTACCATTCCACCATGACTGAGGAACATGTGGAAGTGTGCTTGAGGCTGGCTGTCAGCAGTTACTGTCCGGACTATGCATCCCTGGCTGATTCAATTGAGTGCAAGTCGTCAAAGTAAACTCAGGTAATTACAAAGAATGTTGATAGTTATTTATGTTGTGTTGCACAATATTGACTCATACGGTTTTGCAAGGTACATCATTATACATATAAAGAATCCTCAATATATTTGAATTAGGGCTGTCAAACGATTTTTTTTATTCGCGATTAATCGCATGTTGTCCATAGTTAACTCGCGATTAATCGCATATTAATCGCACATTTATTCACACATTTTTTGCAGCGTTGTCTGCTTTTGACGGGCGCGCACTCTCTGCATTGGTCGTGTGTTTGGCTGCAAGTGGTATTTTGAGACTCGACGTACTTCGATGGTAATTCATTTCAAATCGACATGCAAATAACTTTAGTCCTGTACGGCGAACCATCTGGCATCTTTTTGAAAGTGAACTAGCCATTCAAAAGTCCCTTTTCATTCTCCATCTTTCAATTCACCATACTTTTACTCAAGCTACGGGTGCCGTCGAGCGCCAGAAATTATATAATGCATGTTTTTTTTAAATATTTTTTTATCCTGCACGTTAATCGTGCGTTAAAAAAAATTGTCGGCGTTAAGAGGACGTTAAGTTAACGCGTTATTAACGCGTTAACTTTGACAGCCCTAATTTGAATATAAATATATGTTTTGTATTTTTCTAGTGGGTATATCATTTTGACTTGGTCATATTATAAGTAGCTCACTTGCTGAAAAACTGTGGGCACCCCTGCTCTATGTGAACCCGGATCTGAACCGGACTACACTTATTTAGGCTGTTCTTGAGGTGTTTTTGTTCTGTGTTAAGATCCTCAAGATGGCGCTACACAGACAAAGTGAGTTGCAATAAATTGAACCTATAGAACACACAAACGACCAATGTCCAGGCTTGACCGAGGCCGTATGTGATGTTAGGGATACAATATGATGTTACAGCTGTTAAACAACACCTCTGGAGTACATGAAGCACCAGACTGTACGTACCTTAATCCAAACAGATTTTTTAAAAAGTGCTGTGGCAGCAGGTTATGTCTATTCTGAGTAATTTGAAGCATATTTTTATCCCATTACAAGAAGCATGGCTGCCACAAGACCCCATTTCTAATCATGCACACTTACACACATCATAATCGTGTTCATTTGCCATAATTATCATTGGTGCATGGCATTGTGAGGCGCCAAAGCAGGACGGCATGATGAGACTGCTCGCCTTTTTGTTTTTTTGCCTGCACTTCCCTGGTTTTTATGGCCTAATTAGATGAGTCCCAGAGGAGGGCCTTCAACGCTGGAACACAGAAGAGAGAAGAGAGGAAAAATAGAAAGAGAAGCATGCAGGTCAGATGCAGCAGCGGGGTGGAGGGTGGGATGGGCACCACCGAGGGATAGAAAACTGAAAGACAGCCAATGCATGAGAGTGAGTGAGAAGAAAAGCCTACTGGTGGGAAGAGAGGAAAGGACTGTAGGATTAGGAGGCGAATGTGTGGCTCAGCGTTGCATATTTATAGTGGAGCAGAATCCCAGCTGGGACGTCTGAGGGGTGAACTGAAGCGCACGCTGAAGTCACAAGCCAAATCGTTTTAATGTCATTTTCATCTCTGATTAATTGTCATCTTTTTAATCAAATAAATCAGGCTCACATATTAACAATGGTTTGATTTTAAAATGATATTGAGGCAGATATTAACCAGCCGACTACCTCCGCCAAAATCCTTCATGAAGTAGATTTTCTGTTTACAGTCTTTGGGGATCTTTTCATTATTTAAGGCTTGAAGACTAAAATCAGAGCCTGCGATGTCTTAAATAGCATCAAAGAATATTTGGGCCGAACAAGGCCGACATCTTCAGTGATCTCTCACACATTAAGCCTTGATTGACAAAGCTGACCCAGTGTGTGTGTATAAATCTATGCCCTGTTATAAAGTCATTTACATCTGAACCTGCAGCAATTCATAAATTACAGCCCAACATCGAGCCCCGTGCAGTGCATCCACTCTTCTTGAGCGAAGTCTGTGTTCAACTATAATTTGCAGACATTAATTCCCAGATGTGTTGTCAAAGGCGGGTTTTTTAATTAACAAAGTTCAACCACCAGCTGTCTTTCCTGTTAACGGCGGATTTTTAAACTCATATTTTCTTATGTAAATATTATTGTATATTTTCAATTTTAACTTCTTATTTCTTCCTCACTGCCCTCCTAATGACATAGGGCTATGTTGTTGTTTTTTTTAAATTTTATTTGTATAGCGTCTAATACAACAAAAGTTGTCTCTAGGCGCTTTCCAGAGACCCAGAACATGACCCCCGAGCAATTATTACATAAACAATGGCAGGTAAAAACTCCCCTAGTGGGAGAAAAGCCTTAAGCCAAACAGTGGCAAGAAAAACTCCCCTTTAGGAGGGAAGAAACCTTGAGCAGGACCAGGCTAATAAGGGGGGACCCTCCTGCAGAAGGCCAGACTGGGGGGGTCGGGGACGTCAGCAGCACACAGCAGGCATGTGGAAGCAGCAGCGGGATGACCAGAGGGGGGGGACCGCAGGCCAGCACACAGCTCCTGAAGCTCCGGCCTGCAAACATGCACAAAAGAGAAAAAAGGGGGCCAGCACAAGAAACTACAGGAACGATGGACAATGTGCTGAAGTTGCCACGGCAACAGTAAACAGCTAATGCAGCTGGAGCTCTCGTTGCAGCTGAAAGGTTTTGTGGTCTCAGACCAGCGTCTGTTACGCAGCTCATCCATGTCACTGTCGCTCCCTGCTGGCTCTGGGATTCTGGCTGTGTCAGTTTCTGTGTGAAGTTTTTATTGACCAAGAATTTCCTTATGCTACATGAGGTAGATGTAGGCTAATATCATCATATAATATCACTACCTCCATCACCACTGTTATAATTACACCGGGAAAGAGGGGGACTAGGATTTGTTTTCTTAACTAGGGGCTGTCGCTGTGTCCTGTTGCTATGTCCTGTTGTTCTTTCCTGAAGCCTCTTCAACGCAGACTTCACCTTTCAAACCCAGAGGCGACATCTGTTTTATTTACAAGCTGTGGTTATAATAGACTGTGTGGGCCTGGCTAACGTATGAGCTCGTCGTTGTAGTTCATTGTACACTGTATCATAGATTTAAATGGAGTGTATTTTTTCCACCTCAGAGATTCATTACAATGCATCTCCTCCTAAAATGTTAGGCTGCATTGACATAAGCTCAGGGTTTCAGGCCTGGAAATGGTTATGCATGCTTTTTCTTGATTAGTGGTGGATCACCAGCCTTTCCATTCATTAAACAGAGCCTCTTTTCAGGGCCTTCGGTGCCAAACCCCTCGGGTTCTACACGCAGCTCAAAAAGATTCAGATAGGATGCTATGCATAATGAACCAAAAACGTGTTCTTGAAATAAAGAACACACCCACCAATTTGCCATTTCTCCTCTCTCACTCTTTACTACTCTAACTGTTGAATTATTAATTACGCTCTATTCAGCGAGTCCTCCCTTGATAGCCATCATGCCAATCTTTAGTGAAGGCCTGCCACTTGGATTTTGTTGCTGGAGCCAAGTGTTGGGAGAAAGGTTTACAGTCCTTATAGGCATGTGGCTGTGTATGTGGACATGTTTAACAACCACTCGGTACAGTGCATTGAGACATGCAGGATTACAGAAAGGATGGGATCGATACTTTTCATTTAATCCTGGGAAACCATTGATTCCTTCATGCCAAACTCCTTGGACAATGAGTCTTAGCAGGTAGTCAGGGTTTGAGAGGGAGCAAATCAACAAAGAAGGGGGAGCTCAAGGAGGTGGATACCTTATCTCTGCAAGTATAAAAGACTTATACAAAGCAATCCCTCTGCATCATCACTACCGACCCGCTGAAGGTGTGCAGCAGCGTATTTTCTTCACTTTTCTGGAGAAACTTCTATTGATTTTTATTTCTTCCTCTTTTTTTAACACTCTGTTTTGAACATTACACTGCAGCCTTCATAAATGGGTATACACTTCAGCAGTAAGAGTGTGCCCACACTGTAATTGGCACTGAAAAGGGGAGACACAGTATCGAGGAAAGGGGCCAAAAAAAGAGAGGCAAAGACAGGAAATCAGTCATTGCACAAAGCCAGTTCCAAAACAAGATTGAATCTGCAGTGGGTTTACACAAGCTGAAGGAGGGGATGGAGATGGAGAGAAATGCAGGCTCTGCTGTTTACTGCAGGACAGATCAGAGCAGGCAGTCGGTTATTTCGCTTCAGTGTCAACTTTTTATCCGTCTAGTATATCAAGTGTTCCTACATTCATCGTGTTCGCCATGAGGCGATCTGAGCCTTACTGGCTGAATATTTCTGTTCCCGAGTTCAGCTCTGTCGCTTTCAGCCCAAGATTATTAACATGCAGTTCTTTCACACCTTTGTGTAAAAACATAATTAAAACCATCTGATCATAGTGGATCTTCATATTTGACAAATACTAACTCAGATGAACGAAAATGAAGTAAAAAGTGGTAAATACTAAGTACCCCTTTACTGCTTCCATATGATTTAAGAGGGTAAGTTGCAGCATCAGCCGGTTTGTAGACGTCTATAAAAGCAGACATTTTACTGGTCTAGAGTATTCAGGGGTGCTAACACAATGCCAAGAGAGAAAGACATAAGCTCTGGTTAAAGAGAAGCTATAATTGCTGAAAAAAGACATGAAAAATGTTTGCAAACAATCTGTAATTCAGCATTCTGCAGTAAGAGAGACATCTTTCACAAGTGGTGAACATTAAACACAGCGTACAATCTTCCCAGAGCTGCAGTGCCCATGAAATTTTACTCCAAGGTCGGAATGTGCAATGTTCAGAGAAATACTCAAAAGCCAAGAGTTACATCTCCAACCCCACAGGCCTCAGTCAACTACACTCGAAACAAAATAGTTAGAAATGATAGATGCATGCTGTTGCAGGACCTAAGGGGCCTGTCACACCTTGACGATTTATCCAGCACATGTCGATGTATCTAAGATTTCTCTAAAACTCTGGTATACCCTGAACTAACTGGGCGTTTTCATAACAAGTTGGAGGTATACAGAAACAAGTCAAAAACGTCAATATGCGTTAGAAATTAGTTAGATATCAGTTAGAGATCAACAGGTTTACAGCATGTTACTCGCAGGTTAGAAATAAGCCCGGGGAGCTTCGCTCTGCTGAAGGTTCATCACTGATGACAGAAAATTAGTTCCTGATACACAGAAGACATTGTACTTTACATCATCTTGTGTTTAGCAGAGGCTTTTACTCCAAAGGGACTTTCAAAAGACCTATCTAACTCTAAATATAGTTTTTTTTCCCTCTTGCGTGGTTTTTTAATTTCATTTTCAGTGAGTGCGATATACTTCATACAAATATGGATTAAACTCCAGCACGGCCATTAACTTTGGTTCTGATGGTGTGAGGATTCCTGCAGCTCATAGAAAAAGTTTTAGAAGTGAATTAAAAGGAACTGCTGGTTAGCATGTTGCCTTAAGTGTTTCATTCCCTGTTGGACAAACATTTTTATAAGACAACAAAATATTCAAATGACAAGATTTCCTTGAAAACTGGTTGTATTAAATTACAGTTCGTGTGAGCACATCATAGAGAAGAAATAGGCTCCATTTAAAGTAGTTTTGCAGCCCGGGTCCACGAGGATGAGGGGCTCGTCTGCTGTTTGTCGAACATGGATATCTGTGGCACTGAACACCCCCTGAGCTGCTTGAAACATGTCTGCTGGTGATTCTCACAGTTTTCAGCATCGCTATGTTGAGTTACCATGACAACGGTAAAGTTGCTTCCATAAGGGAGCAGCTGACTGCCATTTTTAAAGCCCAAATCCAGACGGACTGAAGAAGCAAGAAGAAAGTTTCTCTTCTCCTCTTAATTACCGTGGAGAATGTGTGAACACTGGCACAGAAACTGGAGGCGCTTGCAGCACTGGTGATGACAAAATTGATTCTGTTGGGAATTAAAACTCTGGGTTTCCGCAGGATTTGCAGCAGGAACATATTTTGTACTCGATGCCAGCTTTCTACCCAGCATTCATAAGGGGGGGTAGAGACAGCAAGGCAGGCCAGACAAGCCGACTCGCTTCACATGGGTCTGTTGTCCCACAATGTTTCACTCCAAAACGTATTCACCAGCATTCCCTCAGTGTCTTTTGTTGCTGCTCGCCCTGTTGTCGCTCTGCTTACATATCAACTTTGATCCTATGAGCAGTTTTATGCCGACCCAACGGTCTCCAGTGGCAGTTTTTCTGCATCACTGACACTGCCCCGAACCTGGAGGCCAGGCTAAGACAGCAGAACATCAAGCCTAAAAGGAGGAGGGACTGCATTGTTTAATAACAGATGGTGTTATCCAGGACACGTTCCTGTAAAGGAGCGTTTTAGCCTCGGTACTGAACCACCGGCTGAGCGTTACATCCTTCAGGTTACATCTCATGAAACTGTTAGCACCCCTGCCTCGTGTGACCGGAGTTTTTCCATTTGTCATCCTTTAACCAGTGGCCGTCTTCATGGTGTCCATCAAACAACATAAGCTCCAAAAAAAAAAATACATACAGTATAAGCTTTCCAGAGAAAACACACTTTGACTGAAAGAAATAGCAGCGGTCATATCCATGATTGTGGTCTTTTTCAATCCAAAAACCTGAAAATCTGCTTTATATGCAATACTGAACCTCCTCTGGCTGCAATATTTAAAAAATATATATTATTTTTAAATAAATTCAGTTTGGTTACTTATGCATACGTCTTTGGTAAGAGATAATTTGCCCTTGGCATCAAATATTGCCACGGCTGATGTCTCTTGGCACTGGCATTAAAAAAGAAAAAGAGTACTTTGTAATGTCTCAAAGCAGAGGTTTTGTCAAGACGATGAACCGATAAGGGGTCAAAAGCCAATGCTGTCATAGCACCAGTCACATTGGGGGGGGTTGTAAATATATAATATGGATGGATGGATGGATGGATGGATGGATGGATGGATGGATGGATGGATGGATGGATGGATGGATGGATGGATGGATACATGGATGGATGGATGGATGCATGGATGGATGGATGGATGGATGGATGGATACATGGATGGATGGATGGATGCATGGATGGATGGATGGATGGATGGATACATGGATGGATGGATACATGGATGGATGGATGGATGGATGGATGCATGGTTGGATGGATGGATGCATGGATGGATGGATACATGGATGGATGGATGGATGGATGGATGGATGGATGGATGGATGGATGGATGGATACATGGATGGATGGATGGATGGATGGATGGATGGATGGATGGATGGATGGATGGATGGATGGTTGGATGGATGGATGCATGGATGGATGGATGGATACATGGATGGATGGATGGATGGATGGATGGATACATGGATGGATGGATGGATGGATGGATGGATGGATGGATGGATACATGGATGGATGGATGGATGGATGGATGGATGGATGGATGGATGGATGGATACATGGATGGCTGGATGGATGGATGCATGGATGGATGGATGGATGGATGGATGGATACATGGATACATGGATGGATACATGGATGGATGGATGGATGGATGGATGGATGGATGGATGGATGGATGGATACATGGATGGATGGATGGATGGATGATGGATGGATGGATGGATGGATGGATGGATGGATGGATGGATGGATGGATGGATACATGGATGGATGGATGGATGGATGGATGGATGGATGGATGGATGGATGGATGGATGGATGGATGGATGGATGGATGGATGGATGGAGATGAACGATAATCAAAACAAATGGGTGGTGGCAGATGTAAATTTTAATCATCATCCCAAAAGGTTCATATGGAGCACCAAAACGGTTGAAGAAAATAAATATAAAATGAAACGCTGCCATTTTTACATTAACTCTGACTCAGGGTTCTTTTATACATCGTCGCATTTATTACCAACAGTATGAACCCAACATTTTTCATGCTTTTTTCCTCATCCGCTTCATTTCATCTTTTAATGTATTTTTGCAACACAATATAAGCAAAAGTTTAAGGGCCGTTATGGTTTAACAGCAAAATGCATCAAAGTCTCCTCTCAATGAAGGAGTCTGGAAAAAAAGCTGAAATGTTTCCATTAAATGATCCCCAAAGAGACTGGAAGGGATTCTGTCCACTTAAAGGAGGCATCTGGGATGGACCATTACACAACAGAAACATGCATTTAGCCTTTTTATATGTAAGAAATGGGCTCCTCCTGGTTTGCTGTCCTCAATGCCCTTCGAGCACTGAGAGAAGAAATTAAAGCATTACAAAGAGGTAAAACTTTAACTTTTTCCAGCTGTTGTTGAACGGTGTTGCTGGGTGTGTATTTGTGAAAGCTGGTGAAGTAGACATTAAATAAAAATTCTGCTACATATATGCATGCTTAAACATGCTGCACCGACTGCATAATTGATCTGAAAGGAATATAATGCATATCTGATAAGAGGTCGGTGAAGTGTAGCAGTGCTGAACATGTTTCATGGAGAATCCTGCTGGAGGCCGGTAGTTGGTGCAAAACCGCAGCCTGACGGATGAAACGGGTAAGTAGTTGGGACATATTCATATGCTGATAAAGAAAGAGATCAGTTCTTGGTAAATTGTCTCTGGACCATGGGTTACCTGGAAGATGTCTCTCACACACTTAAAAGACAAAGTACATACAGTAGTAGTGCTTGGGAAGAGAGGGCCAAAACTTTAAATCGTTTTAGGTTTTCCATTTCCTGCAGGATCAGCAAGCCCTGCCCTGGAAACCATTCATGACAAATGACCATCCACTCACCCAAATGGGAATTTTTTTCAAAGCAACGCCGTAATTGACTCATTTTTCAAAAAAACGATTGAAGAAAGAAGTGTCCCCCTGACAAGACAGCAGATCAAACGGATCCCCCAGCCAAGGACATGTGCAGCCACTGCCATGACTGCCTCTGAGTTACACATGAACAATAAGCTGTGTGGGCCGGAGCTCCACGCTGCAGAGACGCACACAGCAGCAGGCCGTGCCTGACTGCAGGTCTGCTTGAAGGCATTTCTTTGTTGTGGTTTGAGGCTTTTCTTCCCCTAAACACGTCTAAGAGCTAGAATAACGGGGGTTTATAGTCATATCAACATAAGACAAGGGATGAATGTCCAAATAAAGTAGGAGATTTGTTAGGTCATTTGTCCATTTGTCTGTTCGGTCATATGCCAGCAGTGTATGGGATTTGGTGTTTGCGCTTGGAGTGTTTTTGAGGCCACAAACAAAATCTTGTTTCGGGCCACCAACATGCTTGGGCTGGCCCTGGAAATGAGCTCCTTTCTGCTCAGTTCCACACATGAAAGGAGGTTGTTCTAACTGCTGGTTCAACAACAGATAACAGTTTGCAACTTAAATCGAACTCCTCAGTACATTTGGTACAGGGGGATGTTTACTACCCAGTAGCAACACTTCTTCTTTGGAAATCTCTTCTCTGGAAATTCAGGAGACATGTTCATAGAGTTTTGGGAATGGAGTGTTGCTTCATCCTTGTCTGATATAAGAATCAAACTGCTCAACAGTCCTGGGTCGTCTGGTTGTATTTTCCATTTCATGATGCACCATGGGATATGAAGTGTAGACTGTAGTTTTCTATCAACTGAAGAATCTAAGAGGTGATAAGAAATTATTTTCTTCAAATGTATAATTTTTATTTAAAGGAGCATGAGGCTCCTTTTAAGAAATGAGACTCTCTAGCGCCACCCTTCGCCACGACGGCCGTCGGGGGTACTGCAGCCAACAGCGAAGCCGGCACGGGAGAACGGGGAGAATGTGCATGCAGCGTCATGTGACGTCACATCCACAGCCCAGCGCGGGAAATTTGGGCCCGAATTGCAGCACATTTTGCAGCACACAGCCTGTTCAAGACAACGGAGAGATACACTAGAGGGCTCATTCGTTTTGGTTTGGAACGCTTCATCTGACATTATTACTAGAAAACTTAAAACATATACGATTTTTTTTCATAAATCCTGCCTCAATCCTGCCTCATGCTCCTTTAAGGAGGGCCAGATTATTCATGTGTGATTTTTAAAACCTACTGAATAATGGTGGTACTTAGTAATGCCCATGATTGTTTTCCTTTTGTGTTCATGTTTGTGATATAAAAACTTCAGTTTTGTTTTTTTAACAATGCAGTGTTGCACAAGAGAAACGACAGCCATCTAAACCGGAGTTGGTTATTTAGCAGCGCTGTCAGCAGTATGTTGCAGAGAAAGAGAGTCGACCACAAACAGGATCTGCAAGAACAACATTGGTATGCAGTGACTACTGGTGTCCCAAATTAAAAAGGAATGTATTACAACGGATTTTACACTTGGTTGACTGGGCTGGAGGAAACTCATCAATCCACAGAGCAAGAGATAACTGAAGAGGGGAGGGGTGGGGGTTCCTTGTACTTGCTTTGTAACCCTCTGAAAAACACTGGCAACAGATCCAAATAAAAGCAGGCATTTTGGGCGGGAGAGGGGAGGGAGGCCCGTTACATCAGAGATATCCAACACTAGATGCTTCACGGTGTCGGTCCAACCGCATCAGTACCAGCGCCATCAACCTGTCGTTGTCATTAGCGTCTCGTTTCCTGTATTCGATGAACTGTTTGTGATCATGATTCAGTCGAGATACCGGGAACCCTGTTGATTATATCGATTTAAGCATCAGTTGGTTTATAAATAAATCTGTTATTTCTGGAATGAAAAACAGCTATGAAGAAAAAAACAAGAGCCACAGTATTTTGAAGATATGTTTTGTACACAATTGTTTTATTTCCTACAACAGAAGTCATTTGATATTATACTTTTATCATACTATTAGATAAGAAAAGATCTTTAAGACAATAATCTAATGGATATAAATAATGATCTATGGAATCATTATTTTTTTTTTTGGTTCAGAAGTGATTGAGATAAGAGATGATACATTTTCAGAAATAATCAACTGTTAATATCACATCACTTACTGATTATAAATGTTTATAGTCTAGAGACCACCTTTAAGGAAGAAATATGGAGTAGGGTAAAATATCCCAAAATAACCGAGAATCAGCAATACAGCCAATAAATAAGTGCAGTTTTGTCACAAAAATGATGACTGTATGTTTGGATGCTGAGATATCCACCGAGTTAGTGTACTAAATAACTAGCCTGTCCAGTTTCGTAATAGCAGTTTCTGCCATGTGTGGCGGTAGCGAGCAGCATAGCAGCCTCTTTACAACGTGATGACACAAAGAAATCTCACGGTTTGTGGCAGATTTGAACTTCTTGTCAGTCATGTAGGTACCGCCCAGCCCCCGGGTCTCGCACTCAGAAGGCACGCCGATTTTTTCCAGTGGCCAGCCGCAGTACTGCAACAAAAAATCCCATGGGGCCCAGAAAGCTTTTTTCCCATAGACCGCAATAGTAAAAGAGAACCCTCTAAAACTGTTCACCGGGCACCTCCAGCTGTAATCACCGGCAATTACTAATCTTTGTATTCTATATTTTTAAGTCATGGACTTTATATCCGTCAAAAATGTTTTATAACGGCCAGAAAAGTCAAAGAAAAGTCTCTTTCTGGGCGTGACATCACGGCCGTGTCGGTGCCATTGATGTTGCCCCGGGGCATGATGGGAGGCCCCAGAGCATCATGGGAGGTGACTCAACTGCACATGCTCTATGGGCCCCTTAACGCGGAAGTAAACCCGGAAGTCAGAAATGTTTTGGCGTATGCGCTGGGTGAGCAAATTGCATTGAGGTGAATGGGCGGCCATTTTCGATGTTCCATCCAGTTAATATTATAGATCAATGGTACCGCCCCCAAGTTACCATTTTAGGATTAACAAACAGCAAAGATGGCTGAAGCTCTCGGGAAGAGAATTTTACCACCACCACCCGGTATAGGAAAAAAAAGCCTCAATCAGAAGCGATAAAAGGGCAGATAGAAACAGAACTAATCCAGGGTAAATATCTGCAGTACTTTCCCCTGTTGGAGACGGTTCATGAACAGCAGAGAAATGAAGTTTGATGCACAACTAGCAACGCTTCCTTTATTGGTAAATGAACCGCTGCTAAGTTTTGTTCCACTAAACATTTTTGATGGTTGAGTAAGTCAAGTTGCTATGGCGTTCATTCATACATCAAATGTATTGACCTCAACTATGTCCCGCCTACTTGCAGTAGATTGATTTGAGTTGTTTCAGAATTGCAACCGCAAGAAGAAAAACTGAGAAAGGCGGTTCAGAAACAGATGGTTTTAGAAATGATGCCGACAAAAGAAGAGTGTAACTGAGAAAAATGATTGCACTCAGATTTTAATTTCTTGGTTGCAGATTTTGGATTTTTATTCCAACATCTGGTGAGTTGATGAGGAGCGTCTGTGTGTTTTCTCGTTTCATACGAGGGTACCCCAACTCACTTTGTGCAGCTTTACTGCCCCCATGTTGATTTGGGTGTGGAATATGAATTACATTTTTGGCTACAGATCACACATGGCTCCTTTTTAATTGAAGAAAAACACAACTACTCATTCCTGCGGACTGTAAATGTTATGACAACAAAGAGAAACATTTGCCCTCATGTTTATGTGCATCCACCATTGCTGACAACCCCTGCTGATGTCCATTGGCCTCTGTAGGGTGTGTTGGATATCTGCGGCCACTGTCATGTTCAAAGTTAGTGAACCCCCCTTCTTTCAACATTTTTTCAGGTCAAGATTTAGTGAAGTCATTTGTTCCTTGGAAGGGCTCAGAATGAGAAACAATACCATGTAATTTTCTAAGATGCCTCCAAAGATATGTTTTTTTTGTTGTTGTACAAGGTTGGGTGACCATGACCAAAGCCTGGGTCCAAAAAGGCGCAGAAACAAAGCAGAACAGATGTACCGTGGCAGCCTTTTGTGAGTCAATCAATCATTCTTGTCAATGAAAGTCGTCCCACCAGAAGCACCGTGGCCCCATTTAGAAGTATCCCAGAGGTGATCATCCACTCAGCGCTGCTAAAGATACACCGAGTCTGCTTTGGACAGGACGTGACAAGAACTTGTAACCTTCAAATAAAATGTCACAAATCCAGCTTAGGTGAGTAAGGTGAAAAACCACAGCAAAACATGACCGTGGAGCTTCTGCACCTGGTGGGGAACCAGGTGTAAGTTGATGGAATTTTTTATGGGCCGACAGAAGAGTGGATGCTTTAGCCTTTTTCTCCTTTTGTTCTATGAACAAGCCCCCCAACACCGCTGGACTTGTGGATAGTTGGTGCTGTTCCAGTGTATTTAAACTGACCAGTGTATTTAAACTGACAAACTAAGTCCAAATAAATTTGGAGTGTACTTGTGGTACATCTTAAGAAGTTATTTACTTCATGTATTACTTTTAACCCTAAGGTTATATATATTTACATCTATTGTATATTAGCACGTGGTATGATCATGCATGGATACATGATCTTATGTTACTACTACTACTGTCATTTAGCAGACACTTTTATCCAAAGCGACGTACATCTGAGAGAACACACACACCATTTGTGGAGCAATTAGGGTTAAGGGCCTTGCTCAGGGGTCCAAGGTGGTTTGTCTTGGTTGCCATTCCAGGGCTTGAACCTGGGATCTTTTAGACTCAAGCCCACCTCTGTAGCCACTAGACTACCCGCCCTGTTGTCTTTGTCTATTTCTTATATCTTGCTGCACAACTGTTTGCCCTCTGGGAACAATAAAGTTGAGTTGTTCCAACGCTACGAGCTACCTGCAGAAAAGTCCGCTCAAGGACAGCGGGAGTGTCCAACTTCGGTCGAGATGCAAACCTTCCAGGAACCCTCTGGCAACAGCGTTACCATGCTGTCCAAAATAAAATCAGTAGGGCAAGGAGGGCAAAGCAAAACAAACAAAAGAAAATATTGTTTTTGTCACTGAAGGAAACTCAGGCACAGGGGAGACATGGAGGCACAAATTAGAGGCAAACTACAAGATACTGTATTTAAGCATTAACATTCCACTCTGTTTGGTCATGTTCTCGCTTCTGTCCCCGATGCAAAGTTATCTGTGTCACTTGTGGACCAGAGGAGAAGAGCTCAGAATCACACCGCCCTGCTAAGCTTAGGCTTTAGATAAGCAAAAAAGCAATTACCCCTTATCAGGGAGCCCCAGGGACAGATGCAGCACGATAACATTCACTACATTTAAAGAGGTGTTGTGTGTTGTGGATAGGTTGTTAGTCATTATAAGTGAGCAACAGTCCACAATGTCTTTGACCTAACTTATCTTAATTTTTGTTCTTGTAAGAAAGAAATTATGCATTTAGGACTTTTGGGAGGAGGAGATAAGGGAAGGAGGGGAGCGTGGGCCCGAGGGAGCGAAATGTTTAACTCGTCTCGTTATGCATGTGATGTAAAACATTTGTAAGCTCTGTTCCTTCTCATTGGTCAAACATGTCTTCATTTGCCTCCGATCTTGCTTCGTGTTTAAAGTAAGCAGCCCATGGTCTCATCTCTCTAAACCTCTGCAGGTGGAAAGCCTTTCCAGCTGCTTCTTTTTGCACGACACCACAGAAAGTGGAGCCAAAATGGACAACGCTGCACATCCTCATCACAGGCGGCGTCGTGGCTCCACTACCTCACCACAAGAAGGTTCCTGGTTCGATTCTCGACAGGAGTTTTTCTGTGGGGACTTTCACATTTTCCCCATGTTTGCATGGGTCCAAAAAACATGCGTGTTCACTTGTAAGTCAGTTTGGATGAAAGTATTAGCTAAATGTACTCATGCTCATTTCCGGCAATTTAATTTGAATCTCTGCCACATTACAGTATCTGTGCACGTAATATAACTAATGTCACTCATTGTCCAGCACTGAAAGTCCAAGGAGAGTTGGCTCAAGTGGGTTCTGATTGGTTGAATTGCTGGAGGCCCATTAGTGGGCGGAGCTATTGGCTCCTAAATACACAGAATTCTTTCTGCAGGTCAGAAACACATCTTCAGCTTTTCCTGTAAATGAAATGTGTTCGTCCATTCAGAGTCCAGCGGTACTGAGGACTGTCCCCTCCCTGAGAGGAGCAGGACACCTTCACCTGTCCCTCAGACAGACACTCAGAGACCAGCAGGACAGAGGACACAGGAGCTGAGACACGCACAAACACACAACTTCTGACATTGTAAATTCATCTTTGTGGTTCTTTACAGCTTATAATAAAAAACAGGGCAATGTTATGCAGGTGTGAGCAGGTTTTAATTAAGAACAGATAGATAGATAGATAGATAGATAGATAGATAGATAGATAGATAGATTTTTTTATTGAACCTGAGGGAAGTTCTAGGTCAGTACAATAACTGACATTTAGTAATTAATATTCATTTCCCAGAGCAGGATAAAGCTATTTACCTTCAATGATAAACTCTAAAGTTCGTGTTCCTGTTTGAATATTGACCACTGTCCGTCCTGATCAGGTTGTTGATCAGAAATGTTCCATTACTGGGAATAAAGAGGGATCTGCTCTCCATGGTAATACTGATGATGTTTCAAAAGTTAAAAAGAAATCTTTTAATTGACCTCAACCACTTGGTGGCCATGCCTGCCACTGGCCTGAGTGATTGATCTGAGAACAGAGAGAGAGAGAGAGGTGAAGAAAGGAAGACAGAAAGAAGATCTGCTGTCCAGTGCACCAAGATTAAAGCAGCAGTGATGATCTTAGAAAATATCAGTTTCAATTTAATTTGAAAGTTGAAAAGCACTGTCCAGCTCCTGCAGTCTCCCGTCCCTGCGGTGCAATCCGCCAAGTGATCTGGGACAACTTTTATCTCTTCACGTCACCATGTCACGGACCAAGAAAGGTGTGGGATGCTCACTGGTTCACAGCTCCACAGTGGGCTTCATGACGGGACTTCCCTGCTTATAGAAGGAACCAAAGAGCTAAAAATGACAAAACTTCCTTTTATTCATGCACATCATTGCCAGGAGAGTCAGTGCATGTTGCAATCAAACATCAACGCATTTCAGAGCAGTCTGTTCAAACTCCATCATTCCAGACGAATGTTTATTATTATTTCCGTATGAAGCTTCATTACCAAACTCGATCTTGTCTCCGTGTTAAGTTTTTGAAAAGGATCTGGCTGGTACGCTAAAGTAGGGTTCTCAAAGATCTCCATGTCTTTGCCCCGGGTGACTGTGAATACGGCTTTAATAGCATTTGACGTGTTTCATAGTTTGACATCTTATCAAACTTCAGCTGCCTCACTCATTAAAATAAGCAGCTAATCAGCTTCTGCACTGACTGCTTTACAGCAAAAAAGTAATACCTCTATGTAACTGTGTTTTTGTAATAAATGACTCCTCATAATGCAGTGTATATTTGTAAAAACATGAGTCAAACGTACTCAAAAAGGGAAGGATGCTGCAGGGATTACTGCAGCTGACAACACATCTTTATTTTCTCCATTTCCTTGACCATGTCTCTGGTTTTTTCTTTGCTCTGTTTGGCTGCACGTCGCCCCACTAATAGGAAAAACAGTTGGTACAGACGTGTGCCCAGATGAAGGCTTGTGGATGCCGACCTGTGGCTGCTCTTGATTGGCTGTTATCGGGCCTTTGGCGCTTTTGCTCTTCTGCTGCATCGCTCCGACTCTGAATCTAATCAAAAGAGAATCTGTCGACGAGTTGTCTTCTATTAGGCCTCATTTGATATGTATCAGGTCACCTCACCTCTTCCATCTTCACATCCTCTCCACCTGTGCCATTGAAAAGAGGAAGAAAACTGATAATTGAAAATGAGATAGCAGGGGACGGCCAGAGAACAGAGCACAGTAGCAGCACTTCGCTCAAAAATAAGGTGTACAGTATATAGTCCTGCTGGAATCATGAAGGCGCTTTGAATTCAGAGATTTGAGTTCTGCTGTTCGTGCACGGCTAATTTCACTTTCTCAAAACATAACAGGTGCTGCATTTTCCAACAGCTGTAACATGACCCCCGTTTCTTTCTCTCAGTACTTCACTCAAAAAGCCTTTGAAACAGAGTTATACGAGAGCTGTTTAAAATTCAAATGACTCTAGTGTAAGTGTGGCAGGCTTTGGGGCACTTGGATTTCTAAAGAAACAAAATGGAGCTGAACGTCAGTAATCCAGTCCAGAAAGGTTTTTAATTGGAGGTTTAAACAAGTGCTTTCGTTCTGCGGTATTAACCTCGAGTCTTCGGGAGACACAAACCTGAACTAGTTTGGTGTCTGAGCTTCAGAGAGGGTAAAGATGAGATGGAAAGCATCCATCCATCCATGTCCTCACTACATAGAAGATGCTGAGATGTTTCCAAGCCGATCGAGTCACGTGATCTGTCCTGTGCTCCTTCGAAAGTGGACAAGTCTGAAACTCTGGAATGCTTCTTAACCAAATAAGAGCTGTTCTTACCTGTGTTTCCATTACATTTTTTCTAAAAACACTTAACATTTCACACAGCTTTAAAATGACTGTGTTTCCATTAACATGCTTGTTATGTGACAAATTTATGTTCTCTCGTCTTGAGATACAGTCCATCAAGAATAACAGCAATGGACATCCAGTACCTCACAGAGGAGTTGATTCAAACCTTCATGGTGGCTCATCGTACATTTGATGACTTATGGGAGGTGGTAACTCCTGTTCTTGCAGCAGCATATTCATGAAAGAGTCTGTGAGTTTAAACATGAACAAGAGCTCGAGAGTGCTGCTACAAAGTTTGCCTCAATCATTTTCTTTTCACTGTGTGCATCTCGGTTTGTAGATTGTCCTTTTCGATCCTGGATTGTTGAACCACAGATGTTTTTGCAGAAATGTGGCACGTTTTTTTGCGTTGACAGCTGACGCTCCCCTGAAAAATGCATCTGTTTAATACAATTTCATTCCTCAAGGCCCACGATGATGGATCAGCTGTTTCCATCACAAGTTTGTGTGTGTGTGTGTGTGTGTGTGTGCATGCGTGCGTGCGTGCG
The DNA here is from genome assembly GCF_033807715.1 of Cololabis saira. NCBI lineage: Eukaryota > Metazoa > Chordata > Actinopteri > Beloniformes > Belonidae > Cololabis > Cololabis saira. The sequence continues at coordinate 18,187,653 of NC_084605.1, read as the reverse complement.
TGCGTGCGTGCGTGCGTGCGTGCGTGCGTGCGTGCGTGCGTGCGAACAGCTGCATGACAGGGCTGTAGCATCATGCTGCATCACAAGTGAGCCTGTTTCTGTAGAAAAGTGAGTGGTACATCATCAAAGCTGTAGAAGTGGAAAAAGGTTTTTTTCATTGCAGTTTTGTGAAATATTCCTTTTTTCAAATTGCCAAAAAAACCATCCTTAAATAGGTATCATTTTTTTTTCTTTTTTTTTCTTTTTTTTTCTTTTTTTTTTTTTTTTCACCTTGTCTGCACACATATTATTGATTGATACCATGACGGTAGAAACCAAAAGTGTATATATGTGCATTATTACTATATGTAATATATACATATATATACGCACACATATGCGTACACATACATAAATATACACATACAAACCCAGTGTTGTTTTTTTTTTTTTTTTTTTTTTTTGGGGGGGAGGGGGTGACGACATCCACTGCCAATCCAGGAAGCAGGAACACACGGAGACACACGTCAAGCACTGGAAATCTGCAACAAAAAAAACCACAAACAAAGCACGAAACCGGCACGGAGCCATCCAAAACACGAACAGCAATCGACCTAAATCTTGAGATCTGATCGCAGTCTGAGCTAAGCTATCGCTACCGCTACCTAAACCCAAAAACTAGAGAGCCAGCATGCAGGTGAACAAGCCGGTGTGTATGTCTATGTGTGTGTGTGTGTATGTATATAATCATGCATGTGTGTGTGTGTGTGTGTGTGTGTGTGTGTGTGTGTGTGTGTGTGTGTGTGTGTGTGTGTGTGTGTGTGTGTGTGTGTATGCATGTGACTAAATGACTATATGTGTGTGTGTGTGTGTGTGTGTGTGTGTGTGTGTGTGTGTGTGTGTGTGTGTGTGTGTGTGTGTGTGTGTGTGTGTGTGTGTGTGTGTGTGTGTGTGTAATAAACCAAACAAAGCTCCACCTGAAGTGTATCTATAGTGGGGGAGGGGGGGGAGCAACCCCGCCACCCGCGAGACCAGAGGCCGACAAGGAAGAGCCCGGAACCCAGGCCACCGGCAACCCCACAGAGGGGAGAAGTAGGAGGGAGGCAACCCACCGCCTGCGAGGGCCCCCCCCCACCCGGCGGCGGCCGAGGGGGCCCGCGGGCGGGGTCCCCACGGCGCGGAAAGAAGCAGCCAGGGATCCCGCGGCGGCGGACCGCGACCCAGGCAATCCCCGGCCACCCGGTCCGGGCCGGACACGCGGCCAGGAGGCCCTCACCCTTCAGGCCAACGACCCCCACCCGGCAGGGGGCCAGCCTGCCCGGAGAGACAGAGCCGCCCCGGCCGCCGACGCGGGCAGGCGCACCCGTCCCCCACGAAAGTGGCCCTCCAAGACCAGAGGGGCACCCCGCCGTAGAGGCAGCGGGGGGGACCGGAAACGGGCCCGGAGAGAGGGAACCCCCCAACAAGGCGACACGCGCGCAGGCCCGACAACGGAGGGCCCCAGACCCAGGCATCCCATTCATTCATCCATTCACCTATCCGATACCTATACTAATAATAATATAATATACTATACATAATAATAATAATAATAATACTAATAATAATACTAATAATAATAATAATAATAATAATAACCATCTTTGTATAATATAATATTGATAAATTATTAAGTTTTTGATGTCCTGCCAATGGAGGCTCAAATCCTCCATGGCAGGACCCTTCCATACCGCATTCTCACCGACACAGACATACAATCACGCACCGTTTCCCCCTCCCCGGGGGGATCCAGCACCGCCAGAAGGCACCCCAGGCTGCACGGCGGGCCCCGCCAGGCCCGGGTAACCCGACCCACCCGTCCCAGGCCCAGGCCGGTGAGGGAACGCGGGTGATGTGGGACTCCCTCCCGCCCCTTGTGTTGAGTGCATGTGATTAATGCCATAAAAACAGGGAGGAGGGAGGGCCAAGTATCGATTGACACAGACCCCCCCCCCCTCCCGAACTACGTGTCCTTGTCAAATGTATTTATTAAGTGTTGAATGTGCAGTGTCTATTTTGCTGTTAAAACCGTGAGGCGGGGAGTGCCAGGCCCCGCGGGACAGTGCCCCCCACGACCCGGACCCCCCGCCTTTCGCCTATGTGCGTATGAATCGTGTAGGGGGGGCAAGAGGGGGAGCGGAGGCCGAAGCCAGGAAGCAGGACCAGCAAAGCCGGCCCTGATAAGACACCCGCGTCCCCCCATCATTTTTTTTTTCTAATCTATGGCCGGTTTTCTATATACAATTTCAATTTTCCAAAGTGAAAAGGAAACACACTCTGCCAGGTTAACAAGGTCCTCTATCTATCCCAGAGGTTTTTCCCAGCTAGCTGTCAGCCAGCACTCACTCTTTGCCTCATTCTTCCCACCACCACCAACAGTTCAGGACCATCGCTGACGGCGAAACACAGATGGGCCGGTAAACCCAGAGCTTTACCTCAGTGCACTGGTGCTGGTGCTCCGTTGCTCTAAAAAAAAGCTTTGAGGTCACAACCAAAAGCTGTATAAGTCAACCTGAAGGTTTCCTCACAGGATTTCTTTGGGAATGCATGCAGTAGATAAGACATTTTCATTAAAAGTCTGCATGAACAAAAGTCTGGTGACCTTTTTTACAATGTTTATTATAAAAAAGATATCTCAGGGGAGGGAACTGACAGAAGACCACTGCATTGAGGAATTGACAAAACCATCCGTGAACTGACTGACCTGCGGAGGCATCATCGGCACTGGTAAACGGAGATGTCACCAAACCCTGCACCAACATGCAATTACACCACCTGACGTCTCACTTTGTTGAAACTCAATTAGGGTATGTTCCCCGTCACTTTTGGAGAAAACAGACCTTTGTCACTTCTAGGAGGAAGAGGAATGGGCGACGCTGGTCTGGAAAAACCTGGGATAAATTGCCGAAGAGCACACTTGGGATTTGGACTGAAGGCTGATGGATGAATGTGAATTACAAGCTATTTAAGACTCATTTGAGGATTCTGCAGTTATCTCGAAGGGGTTTCTCTGTGACGACCGAAAAGCAGTGTGCACAGACCGGTGTGAGGTTCACTCTGCTTGCTCAATGACACCTTGACACATTGAGGAGCCGGCGATATGGTAGCAGAACAATGGCTCACTCTGATGATCCACAGTCGCCCTGTGAAGTAAGTAAAACTGAGCGCCGGAGTAAATGTCCCTGTGGTTGCACGAGAGCACAGTTCCCTCCATGATGATGTGCATCCATCTGGCATCAGCCTGTGAGGCCGTATAAGTCGAGCCTCCAACCCAGGATTGAACTAATGAAATACTGGCATTATTAATCAACTCGTGATGCACCACAGTTATGTTGGCAACCACTTCCCTCATGATGGATATGACGGACTAATTAAAGGATGTTGTACATGATAAATTCATTGCTGGCCAAACAAAGTGACCATCTGTGATCACGGTTTCACCGTTCCTCTCGTGCTCTCTCAGACTTTTCTCTGCTCAATTCGTGTCCTGGTAACGCTGGTTTACTGGTCCTCTTTTGATTTAGGACTCTTGTGTTTGGATGTACTGTTTTATGATGAAGGGTTTTCCCCTGGTGTTAGAGTTCCTCCGTTCTCCGTTGTGGTAATTGTCCTAACCTGTTGGGGTTTTTTTTGTCTCCTTCTTGCAGTATTGATTTGTTGTCTTGTCATCTCATGCTCAGGGTTCTGAAGTTCTCTGGATGTTTTGGTTTTAGCATCTTTGGTTTTCATGAAAGAACTGCAGACTCTTGCTAGTCCTGCAAAACAACCCTGTCCAAGTTCTCCCAGCCAAGAGGAAGCGACGTACAGTATGATGCTGACCTCACCAACACAAGTGTGCTTGTTTTACCTCACAGCATCTCTGTTGGAGGGTTTCTGGTTGAATAGCTTCAGCAGAAACCAAACACAACTTTTTGTTATGAATTATTACTAATAAACATAAACTGCAATGAGTTATGGACAGATCAAAAACATTCATATTTGGTTACAACTTTTACGATGAGGCATAATGAGGACTCGAATCCAGGAGATCTGGAGGCAGGAGCACAAAATAAAGACGTTTTATTTAACAAAAACCCCCGGCATAAGTGGCATTAATGGTGACTTCTGTTGACCTCATTAGTTGTAGTACTCTGGCATTTGCATTCATGACTGATGCATAACAAGATCCCTCCTCATCAGCAGTCACATGTCGGCCTTCAATTACAGCTGTGTGCTAAGCCGTCATCAAAGCAAAAGCTGGCTACTTTGAAGAGCCAAAAAAACTGCATTTACAAAATGTTGCTGCAGACATAAAAGAAGTGGGGGGGAAAAAAAGTCCCTGTCAGACTTAGCTTTGTTGTGTTTCCCTCCACAGAAGGTACTGACTCTCGAACTCGCCAGCGAAAACAAAATACAATGATCTTTTCCAAATGTCAAAAATAACCTGGGAATTAAGGCTGTGAATTTTGAGGGGTTGTAATACACTGGACCATTTCTTTGAATCTGTGGCTATAAAACGACCTCAACTCGTCACCCCACTCCTGACGGCGGGTGTGAGGTGCTCCTGCTGAGCCGTGCCACTATAGGCACTGCAGCTGCGCTATTCCATGTTGGTTGTGTTCATACAGTTGCAGAAGTCCAGGGTTCGCTCAGATGCCGTTTTACTTTATTGTGTCTCTGTGTATTTTTAGACCTAGTGGCTCAGGTGGTAGACCTGCTGCAATGATCGAGGGATTGGTGGTTCGAATCCTGCTCCTCCAGTCATCTGTCGTTTTGTCCTTGGGCAAGGCACTACACTTTCCTTGCCTCCAGTGAGGACTTGGCTGGTGTGTGAATGTTGTATGAATGTTCCAGTGATGGACGGAGAGGTCTTTGGCGTGGATCCACGTTTCCGTCAGCCTGCCCCAGGGCAGCTGTGACTACACATGTAGTTTACCATCACCAAGTATGAATAAATAATGGTACCATAGTGAGTGTTTGAACGTGAAAAGCATGATATAAATTGAATCCAATATTATTTGTGTCTCCATGTACGTTATTCCAGCCAGATCCTCCCCAGCCCCTCTGGCACCCCGGCTGGCCAGAGGGGGAATGTACAGCCCAGGACTGTGTGCATGTTTTTGTGAGAGTAGCTCACATTAGCTACCCAAGGGAACACAGGGATGACATTCAAACTCCACACAGAAAGGCCCTTTCGCCAACTCCACCCAGGGTGTGGTGCTGAAGTCATGGGGGAACTTAACACACACTCAGCACCCACAGCGTCCCCAGCAGGAATTGAACCCAGGACCTTCTAGCTGCACTTCTAGCTGCAGCTGCACTACCAACTGCGCCACCGTGCCCCTTTTAAGTTTTAGTATTTCTGGGAGCATAACACGGTCTGACCTTTGAGGTAAATCTGGTGGGATGTCCTCTCCTGGGGAGGTAGGCAACTTTCCTTTTAAGGTTTCCACTAGTGAATACTCATTTCCACTGTAGAACATTAAACACAATGATTTTATAACTTCTTACATACCAATGTGATGCAATGATTGCTGCTTACGACTACTGCTTATGTCTTTCCCCTATATCATTGTGTTGACACACACCTGAATGCTCCAAAACTGCCAAAATTAACTGCTTTTATAAAAGGTTTGGTCATTTGCAGCACCTCGTTGCCACAGCCGCTACAGAAGCAGAAAGGGGGTACTTAGTGTTCCCCACAGGGTTTTAATTATATGTATTAATCAAATGACACTGAAAACTGTTACTGTTGTTTATATTCGCTTAAACCTAAAATCAACTCTAATCACATCATTTTACACACATAGAAATGATTAGGAGGGGGTCCCAACCTTTGCACATGGCTGTAGTACCAATGAAGTTTTGTGCCAAGCAGGTTAATTAGTACAGACTTCATTGCAAAAACTCTTTTATAATGCACCCTCAGAAAAGATCCTGTTTAAATCTTAGCTGTGAGCCGAATTGTCTGTGAGAGTTTAATTATTCATGTGGCACAGTACACGATGTCCTCCTGGAGAGAATGGATCACGGAGACTTCTATTCTCTGGCAGAGCACAGTCAGCCGCGCAGAGAGGGAGAGGTCTCCCCACAGCATCCCAGCTGTTTCTGCACTGACCGCATAAAATGCAGAGCACACAAAAGATGTACCCATCCAAGAGCAAACTAATGAAAGTCTGAAAAGCTTGAGCACAGCCAGTCACGGTAAGAGTAAGACGGAACAAGAGCGAAGCATTTACTGGAAGAACTTACAAGAGGCTGAAGCCCGAATACACAAACTGGTTTGTACCCTTAAGCTCAACAAAACTATGCTTTTTTTTCCTCCTCCATTTGTATGTAAACAACTGAAAAGCAGCCGTCTCCTGTACACCTGCATGTGATGGAGTGAATCAATAAAGCGAGGGTGTCGGACTCCTTCGTGAAAGCTCTGGTGAGCGTCACAGCGCCGGGGGCCGAGCAAATCCAGGAGGATTTAAACATATCTGCTAAGGTCAACAAGCTCAGCTCCTTGCTTGTGTTAAATCACCAACAGAAAGTGTATTTTTGGGCACTGCCACTGTCCTAAAGGAAAACTATATTGGCTTGCAGGTGGATTTGCAGGTATTTACTTTTTGTTTTCCATATTGGTTTAAACAACTAAATTCATGAGTCTCTCATTTTCTTGGATATTTTTGTTTGAACGGCGTCTCTCAACCACAAACTAGTGTCAGATTAATTTGAGGTACTGACGCCCGACATGTAGATTCATGTTTTAGCAAGAAAAGAAGAAAAACATGTATGCAGACATGTATTTGTGGTCCATATACATCTCATGAAAAAGTACTGAATTGTATTATAAGTACATAACGATGTGTCATGTTCATAACGGTCAGATTTGGCCGACAGGCCTTGAGTTTGACACGTCTGCAATAAAACAACTTCTTGTGACTCTTCCCCTTTGTTTTAACCAGTTCTTTGGTGGGATGGCCCTCGTGATACAACCCTCCCCGTTTACCTCTGACTGGGACAATGGGGAGATTAGCTAATGACTCCCTACTGGTTGGATCACTTGGGGGTAATGTGGGGTTCAGTTTCCTACACAGGACCAAGATGGGGCTGGAAATCAATCCATCTGCGCAGATTTGTTTATACCCTTAAAATGACAACAAATCATTTTCATGTAGTCATATTTTAACCATCCATCCATCCATCTTCTGTCACTTATCAGTGACATAATTAAATTATGCACTTATCAGGCATAATTAAATTAGCCTTCGATTCTCTTCTAGAATCAATGGGTATCTCACAAAAAGTGGATAAACCGACGCACTGTTTTAATCATACTCTCAATCTCGTTCTCACCTACGGTGTTGAAACTGATGGTCTGTTGGTGTCACCTGTAAACTCCCTTTTATCCGACCATTACTTAATAACGTTTGAATTTAATTTTGTTGATGTTGAAGTGCAAAATAGGAGGTATTATTTTAGCAGATGTTTGTCTGATGAAGTTATTGTTAAATTTAGGGAGGCCATTGCTTATCTTACGACAGTGCGAAATAGTGATGTAATCGAGGCCAGTGACCTGGGTTCTACCTCTGCAGATGTTGATTTTCTTGCTAGTAACACTGCTGATTTGTTGCATTCAGCTTTAGATGAAGTTGCTCCTTTGAAAAGGAGGGTTTCTAGCCACAGGAGCTTAACTCCCTGGTATAATTCAGATATCCGCATGTTGAAACAAAACGTGCGTAAAATGGAAAGGAAGTGGTACTCTTGTAGGTCTGTAGACTCTTATCGTGAATGGAAAGATATTCTAATAGTATATAAAAAAGCCATTCGCAAAGCCAGAACAGCTTATTATTCAACGTTGATAGAGGATAACAAAAGTAACCCACGTTTTCTGTTCAGCACTGTAGCCAGGCTGACAAAGAGTCACAACTCTGTTGAGCCGTGCATTCCTGCAGCTGTCAGTAGTGAGGACTTTATGAGCTTCTTCAACAGTAAAATCGCGAGAATTAGAGAAGAAATCAACCAGCCGGTTGTAGGTGTTTCTTCAGCTTTAGCGACTTCCCTAGGCTCTGACTTGCCTCTAGACTGTTTTGATCCTATAGACCTCCCTGAGCTGACCTCACTCGTCAATAGAGCTAAGTCAACCACATGTATGTTAGACCCCATCCCGACTCGACTATTCAAGCATATTTTTTCTCTTATTGGTACGACAATACTGGACCAAATTAACCTATCCCTAAGTTTAGGATATGTACCACAGGTTTTCAAAGTCGCAGTAATTAAATTGGAGCTTAACAAGCGAATTTCGGGAGCAGGACCACGCCTCAACCACGCCTCCTCCGGCACCACGCCTCTTCCGGCAAACCTTCAAATACCAGCCTAACCCTCATTTCCTCTTCGCTCTCGTTCTCTGCAGCACGTTCGCTCTCGTTCTCCGAACCAGAACCGCAAGCACGACAAACACTACTACACGCTCGTATCTCAGATCGTTACTCACCCGTTCAGGCATGGATCTCGTGTCATTATCGCCATCGGATGAGACTTGTTTGCAGGGGATCATCAGCAAACACCAGCTGATCACAAGCTTTCAGCCGTTCCATGCCGGAAGCGCCGCAGGTGCGCAATCCACCGGTCCCGGCGTCGCCTCGCTCCGGCGGGGTCCGACGGCCGGCATGGATCTCGTGTCGTTATCACCATCGCACAACGATCAGCTTGCAGGCGATCACCAGCAAACACCAGCCGATCAGGATCCCGAGGAGAAAAACTTTCAGCCGCCGCCCGAAGCGCCGCTCTCCCCGGCGGCCGCGGGGCCGGCCCGAGCCCCGTCTCCTCAGCGATCCGCGTCCGGTCCACCTGTCCTGAACATCCGGATCGTCGCCGCGGGTCCCCGACTCCTCCTGTGTCTCCTCGCCTTCAACCCGAGAGCGCAGGTTGCGCCGTCGTATTCTTCCGCCGTGCACGTGTTTCTCTAACCCTTTTTCCTCTCTCTCTCAGCCACGCGCGGAGCCCGCGGTTAACCCGGTCCACCAACCCGGTGAGCGGTCCATCCCGTCCGGTCCATTTCTCCTGAACATCCGGTATTGCGGCAGCCCGCCATGGCGTCCTCCCTGTCTCCTGGCCCGCCATGCCCGGCGGGAAGGAAGGGGACGCGCCGCGGACAATCCCTCGCCGTTGACCCGACAGCGCAGGTTGCGCAATCCGCCGCCCCCCCCCACCCCCGGGGGGTGCCGCGCAGCGAGACCGAGCCGCCCCGTCCGCCTCGGTGTCCCGCCAAGAGCCCGCCGACCTCCCACGTCGGCTGCCGCTCCGGCGGTGGTTTATTCCTCCGGAACGCACGTGTTCTCTCCTTTTTTCTTTTCTCTCAGCCACCTGCGGAGCTGCTGTCAACCCCGCTCCAGCGACACACACTCAGAAACGAGTGGTCCATCCCGTCCGGTTCACCTCTCATCAACATCCGTGATCGCAGCCGCCCGCAGGTGTGAAGAAAAAACTTCTCAACCATCTCATCTCAGCCTGCCACGCCATCAGCCCCGCCGACACCTGCTCTCTTCCGGATGACGTCATCACGCCAACTCCGACGGCCCGCCGTGACGTCGACCCTCAGGTCTCGCACTCAGATTTTCCAGCGGCCAGCCCCGGTACTGCGCGCAAAAAAAAAAAAAAAAAAAAAAAAAAAAACCCAAAAGCTTTTCCCATAGACCGCAATAGTAAAAGAGAAGCGATCATACAAACCGGACGTTGAGCATTACCTTTACTCACAAGGTCTTTTATTAACATTCTCGTTAAACATAATCTCTGAACAACGTTGCCTCATTGCAGGAACCAACTGCACATGAGCGGTCTTTCACCTTAAGCCGTCCGTGTGGAAACATAAACGATTCCATCGTTACACTGCCCACCTCCAGCAAGTACAACAGCTAACTTCGGCCGGGGTTGCTAGCACCGGGTTTCTAGGCCCCCCCCCCCCCCCCAGTCCATCCCCGGCACCTACAACAGCTAACTCAGCCGGGGTTTTTAGCACCGGGATGCTAGAAACCCCCGCTATGCTCATTCAGCAGCCTCAACCGCCAGCGCCAGAAGGGGCTCTTGGCACCGGGTTGCCAGGATCCTCTGCTTCCCAGCTCCATCAGTCCCAACAGGTTACCTCGGTTGGGGGCCACCGGCATCGTGATGTCGGTACCCGGCATCCCTCCCACCGCATTTCAACCCAGTTTCCTTCCTCAACCCGTTCCGGCCCCGCAGGCAACTACTCATTTCACCCCGTCCATAGCTAATCCCGCCGTCCGTCATCCCAACGCTTTCGCTTCCCGCCCTTCTCCAGTTCCGGCCAGTGCCTGGCTTCCCTCCCACCACATTTCGGCCTGGTTTTCTTCCTCGACTCGTTCCGGCCCCGCGGGCAGCTGCTCGATCGCCCCGTCCGCGGCTGGTCCCGCCGCCCGTCATCCCAACGCTTTCGCCTCCCGCATTTCTCCGGTTCCGGCCAAACCTGTGCAAACAAACCTACAACAGCTAACTTCGGGCCGAGGTAACTAGCACTGGGTTGCTAGCCCCCCCCAGCCCACCCCCAACACCTACAACAGCTAACTCAGCGGTGTTACTAGCACCGGGATGCTAGCACACCCCGCCATGTTTCGGAGGAGGCAAACTCCTCAGCCACCGCCGTGCCCGAAACACCGCTCTCCCGAGCCTGACAGCCGCCCAGAAACTTCTGCCTCTTCAGTCGTCCACATTCCACCCGGTTCATCCCTTCTGAACATCCGGCATCACTGCAGCTCACCATCTTCCAGCCTTTCCAGCCCACCTCCGCCATCGGAGGGAAGAGGACGCGGACAATCCGGATCAGCCCATAGCCGTCGTCGCAGGTCGGATTTCCACCCACACCAGCAATCTCCTCACTCCCTCCCCAAGGTCCCTGGCACCGGGATGCCACTACAGCAGCTAGATCCGGCTGGGGTTTCTGGCACCGGGATGCCACTACAGCAGCTAGATCCGGCTGGGGTTTCTGGCACCGGGATGCCACTACAGCAGCTAGATCCGGCTGGGGTTTCTGGCACCGGGATGCCACTACAGCAGCTAGATCCGGCTGGGGTTTCTGGCACCGGGATGCCACTACGGCAGCTAGATCCGGCTGGGGTTTATGGCACCGGGATGCCACTACGGCAGCTAGATCCGGCTGGGGTTTCTGGCACCGGGATGCCACTGCCCCCCCCAGCCCACCTCCACCAACTACAGCAGCTAGATCCGGCTGGGGTTCTGGCACCGGGATGCCACTGCCCCCCTCAGCCCACCTCCTGCACCTAATCCACCTCCAGCACCTACAACAGCTAACTTCAGCCGGGGTTACTGGCACCGGGATGCCACTGCCCCCCCCAGCCCACCTCCACCAACTACAGCCGCTAGATCCGGCCAGGGTTTCTGGCACCCTCTCTCATCGCCACCCGCTTCCGGGCTGGTGTACTTCAGCGTCCGCTGGCGAGGTGCATACTACTTGCAGTCAGTCACTGCAAGAGTAGCCCCTAACTTTTCGACACCTTCAGAGGCCCTCTGCTGGATCCTCTCCAACAACCACGGCATTCCTTCCTCGTCCATCTCTTGAATGATTCCTCATCGTTACCCCTCTCTCATCGCCACCCGCTTCCGGCCTGGTCACCCTGACTTCCGTTTTCTCCGAACTCGGGGTTCCATTGTCCGCTGAGAAAACGGCGGGCCCCTCCACCTCCCTCGAATTCCTTGGTATCACTCTCGATACGGATCTGTTTCAGGCTTCTCTTCCAACCGAAAGCTCAACCGAATCGGTCTTCTTATTCATCGGTCTTCTATTTCCTCTTAGCTCCAGGCTGCACCAAACGCCAACTCCTCTCCCTCCTGGGCCACCTCAATTTTGCCATGCGCATTATTCCCCAAGGGCGGGCCTTCATCTCACACTTGCCGTCCATCGCTTCCGCTGTTCCATCTCTCTTGTCTCCCATCTCCCCAGACAACTCGAGCCGTGCCGAGCTTCGTTGTGGCTCAATCTCCTGCCACCCGGAAGGGGATCACTTTCTTTTATGATGACCAACTGGCTCACCCCCACGACATCAATCCATACACTGATGCTGCTCCTTCAATCGGTTTTGGGGGCTTTTACGATGGCAGATGGTTCGCAGCAGGACGGCCCTCAGAGCGCACAAACGAATACCACAACGTTTCGACCGAACCATAGATCATCATCGTCATTTGCATCGTCATTTGCATCATCATCGTTATCGTCATCGCCATCGCCATCATCATCATCGCCATCATCATCATCATCGCCATCATCATTCATCGCCATCATCATCGCCATCGTCTTCGCCACCATCATCGCCATCATCTTCATCGTCATCGTTATCTCCTTCGTCATCGCCATCGACATTGTCATTGTCATTGCCATCATCATTTGCATCATCATTGGCATCGTCATCGTTATCGTCATCGCCATCGCCATCATCATCATCGCCATCATCATCATCGCCATCATTGGCATCGTCTTCGCCACCATCATCGGCTTCATCTTCATCGTCATCGACATCGTCATCGTCATTGTCATTGCCATCATCACTTGCATCGTCATTGGCATCGTCATCGCCTTCGTCTTCGCCATCGTCATCGTCATCGCCTTCGTCATCATCTTCATCGCCATCATCATCATCGCCATCATCATTCATCGCCATCATCATCGGCATCGTCTTCGCCACCATCATCGTCTTCGCCATCGTCATTGCCTTCGTCATCGCCATAATCATCGCCATCATCATCATCGCCATCATTATCCATCGCCATGTTCTTCGCCACCATCATCGCCATCATCTTCATATCGATAAGTATCGACATAATTAATAAAGGACGCTCCAACTCCACATCCATCATGCTGTTCATGCGCCGTCTAGTCTGGCACTCAGCCATACATCAATTTATCCTCCATTCAGCACATGTCCCCGGTCACTCCACCACCACCATCACCGACTCTCTTTCTCATTTCTCATCCCCGAAGACCAATCTCCCCTGAATACTTCCGAGACCCTGGCCAACTACTTGTCTTCCTGGAAAACACAGAGCACATCTTCGACAGATCCTTGCGTCCGAGTCAGGACAGTCGTCACCAGTTTCTGGTTTCACCATCGCTTCCGTCATATACTCTCCTTATCTGGCATCTCCCCAACGCACTACTCCGGTCACTCCTTAGGATCGGAGCCACCACTTCAGCCTCCCGCCACGTATCCCAGAGCACCTCATACAGCCCGTGGGCCGATGGTCCTCCCAACTATCATCGCTACATTCGCTCAGATCTTAGCGACCTCAGATCCGCTCAGTCTCATCTCCTTAAATAATCCACGGTTTTGGGGGTTCGTCGTTGCCCGGGCGCTGCGGCGGATTCCCTACCAGCTTCCCCACAACGCATCGACTGATCCATAGATCATCATCATCGCCATTGTCATCGCCATTATCATCACCATCGTCATCGTTATCATCTTCGTATCAATAAATCATTTAAACGTATCCTGTTGATGGCGTGGTCCTTGCTAGTGAATTGGAGCTTAACAAGCGAATTTCGGGAGCAGGACCACGCCTCAACCACGCCTCCTCCGGCACCACGCCTCTTCCGGCAAACCTTCAAATACCAGCCTAACCCTCATTTCCTCTTCGCTCTCGTTCTCTGCACCCCTCCCCCCCACCCCTTTTCTCTTCTCCTTCTTCCCTCTCTTTCTCTACCTCATAGATTCCTAGGGGGTTCGTCGTTGCCCGGGCGCTGCGGCGGATTCCCTACCAGCTTCCCCACAACGCATCGACTGATCCATAGATCATCATCATCGCCATTGTCATCGCCATTATCATCACCATCGTCATCGTTATCATCTTCGTATCAATAAATCATTTAAACGTATCCTGTTGATGGCGTGGTCCTTGCTAGTGAACCTTTACTTAAAAAACCTTCTCTTGACCCAGACACCTTAGCTAATTATAGACCAATTTCCAACCTTCCATTTGTGTCTAAAATTCTGGAAAAGGCAGTTTCAAGCCAGTTATGTGACTATTTGTATAGAAATGATCTGTTTGAAGTCTTTCAGTCAGGGTTCAGAATGCATCATAGCACAGAGACAGCACTGGTTCGAGTCACGAATGACCTCCTTATGGCCTCAGATAAGGGATTAGTGTCCATACTGGTTCTACTGGACCTCAGTGCTGCTTTTGACACTATAGATCATGGCATTTTACTGCACAGGTTAGAGCATGTTGTTGGGATTAAAGGGTCAGCTCTATGTTGGTTTAAATCATATCTATCTGACAGATTCCAGTTTGTTCATGTACATGAGGTTTCTTCAGAACAGTCAAGGGTCTGTTATGGTGTTCCGCAGGGTTCAGTGCTAGGGCCAATCTTGTTCAGTTTATACATGCAGCCATTGGGAAGTATAATCCAGAATCACGGCATACACTTTCATTGTTATGCTGATGATACGCAGCTCTACTTGTCTATGAAGCCGGATGAAACAGAACCGTTAGATAAACTTCAGGCATGTCTTAGGGACATCAAGGACTGGATGTCCAGAAATTTCCTGCTTCTAAATTCAGATAAAACAGAGGTTATCATTCTTGGTCCAGAGCATCTTAGGAAGGGATTAGATGGTGTTGCGATGGCTTCCAGTGCAACTGTGAGAAACCTTGGTGTTATTTTCGATCAGGATTTGTCGTTTAAACCATATGTCAATCAGGTTTGTAAAATAGCCTTTTTCCATCTCCGTAATATTGCAAAGATTAGGAAAATCCTCTCGCAGAGTGATGCAGAAAAACTAGTTCATGCGTTTGTATCTTCTAGACTAGATTACTGTAATGTGTTGTTAGCAGGATGTCCAAGTAATTTGCTGAATAGGCTCCAGCTGATCCAAAATGCAGCAGCACGAGTACTGACAGGAATTAGCAGGAGAGACCACGTCTCTCCAGTGTTAGCGTCGCTCCATTGGTTACCCGTAAAATTCAGAATCCAATTTAAAATTTTATTACTTGCGTATAAAGCCCAAAACGGCTTAGCTCCGCATTATTTGCAAGACCTGATAGTGCCTTATGTTCCTGTCAGAGCTCTCCGTTCTCAGAGTGCAGGTTTACTTGTAGTTCCTAGAGTATCTAAATGTAGATTTGGAGGGCGGGCGTTCTGCTATCAGGCACCACTACTATGGAACCAACTTCCAATCTGGGTTAAGGAGGCTGACACCACCTCCACCCTTAAAACTAAACTTAAAACATTTCTGTTTAGTAAAGCCTATAGTTAGTGTTTAGTAAACCTCTAGCTGGTGTTGGTAAATCTCTAGGTAGTGTAAACTTTAGTGTGTCAGAGTCGCTCCTGTAGTTTCTTGTGCTGGCCCCCCCTTCTCCTCCCTTTTCTCTCTCTTGTCCATGTTGCAGCATCCTTTGCCGAACACCGGAACCTGCAGGTGGTCGTGGGTGGCTTGTAGCTTGCATTACGGAGCACAAGTCTTTCCCTGACCCTGCACCCCAAACTGGGACTTGCTGATTGGGCCGGAGCTTCGGGAGCTGCATGCTGGCCTGCGGTCCCCACCCCTGGTCATCCCGTTGCTGGCCCCCCCTTCTCCTCCCTTTTCTCTCTTTTGTCCTGCAGGTGGTCGTGGGTGGCTTGTAGCTTGCATTACGGAGCACAAGTCTTTCCCCGACCCTGCACCCCAACCTGGGACTTGCTGATTGGGCCGGAGCTTCGGGAGCTGCGTGCCGGCCTGCGGTCCCCACCCCTGGTCATCCCGTTGCTGCTTCCACCTGCCTGCTGTGCTGTTGCCGTCCCTGACCCACCAGTCTGGCCCTCGGCAGGAGGGTCCCCCCTTATGAGCCTGGTCCTGCTCAAGGTTTCTTCCCTCCTAAAGGGGAGTTTTTCCTTGCCACTGTTTGGCTTAAGGTTTTTCTCCCACTAGGGGAGTTTTTACCTGCCATTGTTTATGTAATAACTGCTCGGGGGTCATGTTCTGGGTATGGGTCTCTGTAAAGCGTCTAGAGACAACTCTGTTGTATTAGACGCTATATAAATAAAATTGAATTGAATTGAATTGAACTTATCCGAGGTCGGGTCGTGGAGACAGCAGCCTAAGCAGGGAAGCCCAGACTTCCCTCTCCCCGGCCACTTGCTTGTGAATCCCAGTGCGTTTCCAGGCCAGCTGAGACACAGTCCCTCCAGTGTGTCCTGGCTTTTCCCCAGTGTCTCCTCCCAGTGGGGGAGAGCCCGGACACCGTGCAGAGGAAACCCATTTCAGCCGCTTGTGTCTGTGTTCTTGTTCTTCTTCACATGCTCCCATTTACTCAAGATCTACATGTGCTTGGAAAGCGAGGTAGATTCTATTCATACCTACAGAACTGGACAAACGTGGAAATGATGTCCGTTTCATTCTGGTGACAGCATACAGACAAATTTGCTCTGCCCGTGTTGACGTAGCGTAGCAGAGAGGCACTCGGACAAGAAAATTATAGGTCAGAATTTTGAAAGTAAAAGGCAGCTTCACCCTCCTGAGACGACAGTTGCACATATCATTAAGACGTCTAAGGTCCACTGGAGTGCAGTCAACCCTCCTGGACATGACCTAAAAGGTGAAATGCAACCTCAGGCTGATCGGGAGGATCGTGGGGATGGAAGACGAAGAATCAAGAAAACATTCAAGCCAATCTCCAAAGTCAAGGTAGGTCACCGTCTAACTGGATCAACTGGACTGGTCTCTTCAACAGTAACGGGACTTAGGAGGACCAAGAGAGATCAGAATTTGTTGAAATACATGTTGAGAAGCCAAAATGTTTCTGAGAGAACGTCTTTGGGGCTGATGAGACAAAACTGGCCCTTTTTTTATTTTAAACACATCAGCTCCACGCAGGGGCGTCAATTGGGTATGGCAAGGTATGGCAGCCGCCACACCTTTGCTTCAAGGGTTAAATGTAAATGTTTGTTTTTTTAAATACATTTATGGAATAACTACAAATGCAAATAAGAACAACATGATCGATTTCACTAGTTATTATACACTGCAAAAATTCAAAATCTTAACAAGAATATTTGTATTATTTCTAGTTAAAATGTCTGTTTAGTCTCTTTTAAAAAAAAAATCTCATTACATTTAAGACAAGACTCAAAAACAACCATTTTCACCTGTTTCAAGTAGATTTTCACTTAAAATAAGTAGAAAAATCTGCCAATGGAACAAGATTTTTTTGCTTGTAATGAGAAGATAAATCTTGTCCCACTGGCAGATTTTTCTACTTATTTCAAGTGAAAATTTACTTGAAACAGGTGAAAATGGTCAAATAACAAGTTATTTTTCTGAGATTTTTTGACTAAAAATGAGACATTTTAACTAGAAATAAGATAAATATTCCTGGTAAGATTTTGAGTTTTTGCAGTGAGCGAGACTGCATTTGAAAAAGTTCCAATTTTCTTGACCACACAGATACGCTCCATATCAGACTTCTGTGATGAGTATTTGCTGGACGTGTTGATTGATACTCTAGTTAAGTTCTGTGACTCGTAACCTTGCCATACCTTAGCTTCCACTGAATTGACGCCACTGGCTCCACGTTCAGACAGAAAATTTAAGCTCTCAAAGAAAAGATCACCATGTCTACTATGAAGCAGGGGGACTCAGTCATGGCACAGGTAGCCTTGAATCTGTGCAGGACAAAACACATGTCATGTGTGCAACAGAATAATGATATCAAAAGTACCAAGAATGGCTGTTTTTTTTACAAAAAGGAATATGAATTGCTGTATTGTTGACTGGCCCACGGTGAACTCTGATCTTAATCCTGTCGAACGTGTGAAGATGTGAAAAACGAATTGTGGAGAACAACCTTCCAGCCTGAGACGTCTGGGGAACAGTGAAACAAGCTGACTCAGTAAGAAGTTCAGACTTCGTTAGCTGGCAGCGATTGTTGTGTTGTGAAGTGAAGGTTCAGGCGTTTTTGGAGGTTTCACTTACATTTGTTTTGTTCTGTAAAATATTCAGCTGAATCAAAAATGCAATGTAAAGCCCAAGTATTGTGAAGCATGTAATGATGGATACGTGTAACTGTGGTCAGCTTCAAACTTTTTCAGGGATGGGTTCCAGCTTCAACGACTTGGCAACTTAAACCTCGGGGAATCATCCATGTTGAAGTTAACTGGTGTCATTCTAACTGGATGTTGACTACTTCCATCAGAGAACTATCAGGCAGACAAATATGAGACTATGAGACTGACAAATATGTCAGTCTCATGCGGGAAAGCGCTCCGTGGAGACAACTCTGTTGGGAACATATGGCACTCAAGACTGTTTGCATTTGGAGATCCGTATGCACATCAGCATGCAGAGTCACGAAGCAAGCCTCTCAGGCCGTCTCAGATCTGCGCTTTCTCCCACAGATATGTATGTAGAAGCCTGCAGTGGTCAGACCCTCACAGCTTGCATCAAAGCCTCAGCCCAAAGCCCCCTGAAAGCATGCCTAGGGCTACGCTGGCTGCAGAAATCCCTCTTCAGCCCCCGCAGAACAAAAAAGAAAAAAAAAATATTTGGATCCCAGTTGGGTATGTAAGGGGGCTCCTCGTCTCCCTTCGGAGCAGAGTTCATTATTGAGGCAAGTTAAAGTCTGGTCAGACAGACCAGGAGGCATTCAGAGCAGGATTGTATACAAAAGTGTATAAGAAGTCTCCTCAGTTGCAGCAAGAGACAACTAAAACTTAGAAAAAGTTGGAACAATCGAGAAAAAAAAAAGTGACTTTTCTTACATCTATTTCAACCTCCTACTTTTTGTAGAAAGTTTGAAGCAGAGATCACTCATTAACTTTATTTCATTTGTTGGTATAAATCCATTTGGGCATTTCAGGCCGGCTTCAAGCTCTAAAGATCCTCTGACAGTAAAGTTGTAACCACTTTATTTCATTGCTATTCCTTCTCTCAACATTTAAAAAGACACAAAACTGCACTGAGGATGAGTCCTCGATGAGTCCAACATATCCTAAAGCGTTCAGCAGTAGAGGGCCGTACATGCCGCACTTCTCTGTTCAGAAGTCCTCCTCCACAGCACTGCATTTGTAATGTATGCGGGACATGTTTGTGCTTTGTCCTGGTGAAAAAAAATCAGTGGAAGTTCCTTGAAAAGATGTGGTCTTGAAGGTAGCACATGTTGCTCATGAACCTCTAAAACCTGCCGTCAAAAAGCTATAAAAGAGCTCAATCAAAGGGACTGATGGCACCCGGATTTTCTTCATTAATCATTACTGATACCAGTCCAGACGCTCCTTGTCGTCTTTAGTCCAGAACTATGGCGTCCAATTCTTCCTACAACAATCTGAAATACCGATTTGTGTTCGACAACAGTACAGATAAACGAGTTTATTTGAATGTTTTAATATAATGTACTGTAGCATTATATAAATTCCATTCCAATCTTTAACTGAAACCTTAAAATGTTCAAATAATTTTTTTCGAGCATTTGTGGGAGTGTGGAGCTCATCTACCCATCTTTCCACAGTTGCAATCAGCTGCTGACATCACCAGCTTGAATAAGATCTTTTATTTTCCTTTTGTCACCTTATTGGCTCTATATTGGACATTGGAGGGCCAGCCAGAGTCAGACAACTTGGAGATGAAGTGATAGACGGTAGACTGAGAGGGTCTGGACACAAAAAGAGGAGTAATAGTGAACACACAGCGAGAAGAATGCTGGAGATGGAGCTGCAAGGCGGGACATAAAAGGCTGGATGTGGTACAAGTGGATGGGCAGGTGGCTGACGTGACAGAGGAAGATGAGGAAGATGAGCAAAGATCCAAACAAGCGATGCCTCCCAACGGTCCAGGTCCGGCCCTGCAAGCAGTCCAGCATATTGGATCAAAGGTGAAGACACAAAACTTGATATATCTGGGGTTTGTACAGTATGTAAAACTAATTTGGGATTTATTTCTCCGTTGTACCCCTTAATGTCCCACTTTAACTTTATTTTTTAAATTATGTCCACCTTTTCTACTCCAGAGAGGCAGTTATTATGAAATATTAAAATCTGAAGGAAAACCAAAGAAATAAATGTTCCAATCTTCATGCGTGCACTTTATTGATGTTTTTTTCCAATATTTTGTGTGAGACTTTATAGTGTATGTGGTTATATTAATCCTAGTGAGCATCTCAGGCAGCAGAATCCCAATAAGGATGAGGAGGAGGAGGACCTACCATTGGAGAAGTCCCTGCAAGGCTCGCTCCCCTGAAGAAGCTGCTGATATTTAGAAGAGGCCAGTCTGGAAGATAACAGGGGAGCATTGATCATGCCAGCGTAAGAGGTCCTCAATATTAGAGCAAAAAGCGGCCAGAGTCCACCACAGCAGATAAAATCCCAGTTGCAGGCAGAGCAAAGACGAGCCAGCCCCTCACAGCGGGGTGGGAGATGCAGGCAGGTGGCTGGAGCAGTGCCAAGGAACATCTGGGCTGCGTATGGGCTTGGAGGTCCCGGAGTCGAGCTGCTGGATAAACCACAGACCGATAAACTGGTGATGGTCATAAGAGAAGCGGCTGGTTCTTGTGACTACGATCTGAGCTCCGTCCCGAAGAGCGCCGTCCTCGGAAGAGGAGAAAACACATTTATTCGGCACCTCACAGCCCTGTTGCTGCCATTTTAGCATCTTCGCAGCAGAAAGAGAGCACATTAACACAAAAACCCCTCCTCTGCTGGCTGCTTCACCCAGCAGATATTTCGGATGTACCTTCGAGGGTTGATGAAATCCTTTTTAGTGACTAAAAAGTGATCATATGCTCAGAGATTTAACTAATTGGAAGCTCATTAGCTAAGCAACTGAAATAATCAGTCAACATGAGCGTGAAGCTGAGATGTTGACAGATCATTATTAAACATCTCAGAGTATTTATTCGGCTGACATTGCCAGTAATGAGTTGACTTAGAGTTTACCCTCAAAAAGAATATCGCTCACTTTCCAGACCGCAGCACTCGTTGGCCTGCGTCCCCAATTACTGGGGTTCAGTCCGTCTGCATAAAGCAATCACCAGTAAGCTGCTGGCAGCCGTTTGTGAGTTTGTCCAGTTTCATTTACTCAGATATCAGATATCTTTAGTCAATAAAAATCTCCTCTCTCCTCACCTGCTCTCCGGGGCTCCTTTTTATGACAGGATTAAATTGACCAACCCACAATTAGGAGAAAGTAATTTCCCCAGTGAACATGTTTGTTTTTGTGTTGTTTCCCCCCCCCCACCCCAGTCCTCCTGCATGTCCCACTTCACACCCTCCGAGCCCACTTCCCCACTAAACGGAGCAAGAAAAACAGTGACATTCTTTTCCAATTTCAAGTAGAGAAAAATATCATTTTCTTTTGGTGGCAGCTGCAGAATTCCATCTTCTTTAACCCCTCAGCGTATAATCGACTCTCTGAGAACCACAAAGCCGTCCTCGGTCTCTGTACCAGCCGGACTTAACACATTCAAAGTGATGCAAACATCTCAATTGCATGCTTGTATGTTTCACTTACTGTTTTCATTTATTCTGCAGGATTGGGGCCGGGGTCTTTGCATCTCACCGCTGGTGTGTGAAGTTTAGCCATGCTTATTTAACTGTACATGTGTTCCTGCTTCACTGAGGAGGCGTGGATTAATCCGGCTGTCTGCGGCACTGCTCAGAGCCAGCTCTCCTCGTCTGAAATAGATACGAGCGCACACGGGTGGGCAAACAGTGAGAGAAAACAGAGCCGTGCATGAGCTCTGAAAGGCATTTCAAACCTGAGGGAAGAGCTTGTTTTCTTCTTTTGGAGACTGATACAAACAAACCGGCTACGATTGGGTACAAGCTGTTCAGTGCCATTTATTAGCTCAATCAATCAATCAATCAAGCATGTTTTTCTTGAGCTTTCAAATTGAACACGGCACGGACTGGATTACAGAGTGTTTACAGTCAAGCACCCTCTCTCTTAACCCTTTACTTGATTGTTAAAAACGTTAAAAAAAATCATCTGAACATAGTCAGTCTAACTGTTACAACCTCAGACTTCTTCACCATGCCATTATTTATTTGATAAAACCAAAAGAAAAGAAAACTAATTGGGCAATACTAAATACCCTCCCAGTGCCTTTATAGGATTATGATTGGTTAATTCCTCTGTTCAAAACAGTGCCCTGATAGCAAAATATCTTAAATCAATGATGAATTATGGTCAAAAAGGTTGATTTTTGGTTAAGATCGATGATTGATGGTGGATCAACCAACAATCAATCACCAATTCTAAAGCCAACATGTCATCAATGTTGAATCAACGTATTCTGTTTGTCGCAGATATGGCTTCAATGTTTCTGCCTAACCATATTACAATGTTAAATATTTTGCTATCAGGGAGGTGATATTGAAGATGATTTTGAGGATAAACCTTGTCAGGAAATGGGGGGGGGGGGGGTCTCTTTGGTTTTAACTGGGCTACAGAAGTAAAACTGATTTTGGAAGAACAGACGCTCTTACAGTTCGTCATGTCTAAAAGTTAAGACTCCCCCTTTCTTCTGCAGGTCCTACTATGGAGACGCTGGTTCCTGCCTCAACAGCTGCTTTGTATTCTTTAGCACGCTGCTGCAGTGGTTGGCACACACTTCATAGCAAAAGGTTCAGCTGAGTATCGGTTCAGCTAGGTCTCCCTGTGGGGTGGTTGCATGTCCTCGCAATCTCTGCATGAGTCTTCTCTATGTACCCCAGAAACATGATGTTAAGGCTAACCAGTAAACTTAATCTCGACTAGGCTTCATTAACTATAATGAGATTTAGGTTTTTGGGTTAATTATAGCAATAATTCAGTCAGAGATGGACGGACTTTGTAAAAGTACTGTGAGTGGTTCTTGGACTAGAACAGAGTTATATAAGAAGTGTGAAAATAAAAAAACATCTAATCATAGTATGATCTTAGTCATCTTAGAATTGGGCAACTACAACCTCTGATTAACAACATAGCATTTTTTTTCTGGAGTTCTGGGTCGATTTTTCGAGCCCGGATCATTCATGCGTGTCCCCATCACCAGGAACGGCCCTTTAAAAGTGGCTTTCAGGAACCACTGCGGGGCCAAAATCGTTCCTGTAGTAGCAAAGGTACTCAGGTTGACAAATGGGGACCTCCTGGAGGAATGTCTCTGATCATCGGGATTCCTAAATTACGTATATACAACACAACTCTTTTGAACCAGAGACATTTTGTGGCGAGTACTTTTGATTGAGTTGGCATCCATTGTTGACGCGTTCCTTCTTCTCATTCTTGTGTAGTAGATAGTAGATCTTGTGTGGCGCTACAGTGTAATGGAAAGGCGCCGGCTGAAGAGGCTGAGGAGATGGTCTGCCCTGTCAGAGGTTCCTGTCTTGCAGGTGCTGGTGGAAACATGCCCACTAAGTACCCCCTTAGTGCTTCCATAGGATTTAAGAGGGTACGTTGCAGCCAGGTGCTGCTAATCATTAGCCACTGATTAACTGATCATCAGCAGCTGTGCAGACTTATTAAACCAGATGTTTTAGCAGCTGGCCAGTCTAGAGCATTCAGATTTATGTTAACACAATGCCATTAGGGAAAAAATAGAAAAAACTAAGATCAATAAAGAAAAATGTATGTTAATTATTGCTTCTTAAAGGAGCTTGAGGCCGGATTGTGGCAAGATTTATGAAAAAAATCTGTATACATTTTAAGTTTTCTAGTAATAATGTCAGATGAAGCGTTCCAAACCAAAAAGAATGAGCCCTCAAGTGTATCTCTCCGTTGCCTTGAACAGGCTGTGTGCTGCAAAATGTGCTGCAATTCGGGCCCAAATTCCCCGCGCTGTCCTGCGGATGTGACGTCACATGACGCTGCATGTGCGTTCTCCCCGTTCTCCCGTGCCGGCTTCACTGTTGGCTGCAGTACCCCCAACGGCCGTCGTGGTGAAGGGTGGCGCTAGAGAGTCTCATTTCTTAAAAGGAGCCTCAAGCTCCTTTAAAGTGAATGTGCATCAAAGGATCCAAGACAACTTCGTATTGCCCGATACTAAGATCATTCACCAAAAAATATTATTTTGTTTTGTTTTGTTTTATTTGGGTTTTTCTTGTGACTTATATCCATTAATATTTAAAAACATGCATTAAACAGAGAACAGCCGCGCATAACCCAGCTAACAGAAAAATAAATAAAACAACACAATTCAAGGTACAAGGTATAGTACTATCTGAGGAAACACTATCTTATTGGAATATATGGACCTCAGGTATTTTCAGATTAATGTGAGCTTTTTAAAGTAAGCTAAGGACCAGAAACCAGACTTTTGGAAACAGAATTCGTTCAGCTGCCGAACCAGCAACAAATCTTTCAAAAGCCCAGAGTCAGTGGTGGGTTTGTGAGGTAATCATGAAGCCCGCCGTTAGTTATTCACAGAAGGTTGCCACATTGACGGATGTCATTTATCTGCGTTTGACTGATGAAGAAAAATTGAGACTGGAGCCTTTTTTCCCCCTCAATATGATTGAGCGAGCTGGGAACTGTTACCTCGCCTCTCCCTCTTTTTGGTATGGATGTCTATATTCAGATGATGTGATGAATTTGCCGGAGCAGTGTAACTCCGGCAGTGAGCGCGGTCGTTCATCTGCTGCCATGTAAAATTGCATTGAACTGGGACAATCTCTCAGTAGAGGCCTGGTACAGAACTTTAATCAAGTTTACTGTCAGCGAGAGGGAGCAGAGAGCAAGGCATTTACATACTGATGCTGGCCTTTCTTCAGAGAGTGCTGGGGTGAAACGGCCTCATAAACACTTTTATCTAGCACAAGGCATGTTGATAATTGCACTTTTTAGACATAGCTTTGAGCAGCACCCTCACTGTGAAAATTGTTATTGGTCATGCAGATGCATTACTTCAGTCTGGGGTAAAATTATTACAGAGAAGCTCTCACTTTGAATTGTAACAAAATTTCAGCG
The DNA here is from genome assembly GCF_033807715.1 of Cololabis saira. NCBI lineage: Eukaryota > Metazoa > Chordata > Actinopteri > Beloniformes > Belonidae > Cololabis > Cololabis saira. Next base: position 18,162,730 of record NC_084605.1, on the reverse strand, counting down.
TTGATCTGTGATAATCTGTACCTCTGAGGAAAGAATCAATCATCCACATTGTCAATTATGGAGTATTTTCAATCAAAAAGTAACTCAGAGTTCAGGAAATAATTCCTAGGGGTGTGAAGATTAACGCATTTATATCCAACTACACACATACAGTGACAGTGATACATAAGCAAAAGCTCAAAAACTATGAACTTGTTTTAATATTGACTGTGGGGACATCAATCATCTGTCACGGGGACAGAATGCAGAACAGTGCTTAAAATGTCAAGTTTTCCTTGTGAGGATATCAAAACAGTATCCTTAATGATTTTATGAGTAAAGATTTCTATACCCTAAAGGGCCTTTTTATGCACAACTATACAAACACAAATAGAGTCAGACGGAGATGATTGCAGCCACTGCGTAAAACCGCTTGTGGTTAGATGAGAAATGTCATGGCAAGAATCAGAAACCTGCCATAAAAGTTGAGTTTCTGAGTTTCATCAACCAACGCAGAGCAGAAAGGTCAGACAGGGACTAAAGGAATTTAGTCAAAAACAAAAACATCCTTGACATTGATGTAACCTTAACATCTGGCCAAATACCAACCATTCAAAGGAATGTATTTATCAGCCGTAGAATCAGCTTATACAACTCTTTAGAGGATCTGACTCAGATTTTCCTACCTAAAGTGGAAATCAGGAAAAACAACTTATCTTTGCTGTGGTGTATAAGCCACGTTTCTCTTGTTCAAAAATGATGTGTGGAGTTCCCCAAAGTTCAGTTTTGGGGCCTCTGGTGTTCAACGTCTATATGCTCCCACTTGTTCAAATTGCTAAAAATAACTTAAGTTACCACAGCTATGCAGATGACACACAAGTCTATATAGCTGTTTTACCAGGAGACTATAATCCAATTCAAATATTGATCAAATTAAAGAGTGGATCATTCCTTCACACAATCAGTATTAGAAATTAATTTTGAGTTAAGCTCCAATTTGTATTTATTAAATGACACACTGGATCTTCAGTTAGACCGGAAAAAAAGCAGGATATTAATCATGATCACATACTTCGCTAAGAAATGCATACTTTTACTTTGGAAAGACGATTCCCCTCCAAATTTCAAGTTTTTTTTTGATCAAATTTCAGTTTTTTTACCATTGGAAAAATGAACTTTAGAATAATACAACCGTGCTCATATTTTTCAAGAATTTTGGTTCCCATTATTCTCAAAACTGGATAATTTTACCAAAGGGGACCAATGAGTATCTTTATTTTCGAACTTATATGTATGTATGTTTGTATGTATGTATGGATATATATATATAGTGTGATATCGCTGTTGCTGCCATAATATATTTATTTATTTATTTATTTTTTTATTTTTTTTATTTTTTTTAAATATTTATTTAATTTTGTTCTCCCTTAATGTATTTTTTTTTCCCCTAGGGTAATTATGGGGAGGGTAGGAATGTGGGTATAATAGAAATCATGCATGTGAAAATGTGAATTGTGAAAATTATTGTGAAATAAAAAGATATAAAAAAAAAAAAAAAAAAAATTAAAGAGTGGATGCACCGGAATTTTGTTCAGTTAAAAGAAGACAGAACAGAAATAATAGTTTGAAGCCAACGAAGGAAGAAAGATTAAAAATCAGCACTCAACTTCAAGCTGCAAAGCTAAAAACAAAGCCACGCCAGAAATCTGGGTGTGTCTCTGGACTCCAGGTCGGACTTTTCAGAACTGATTGATACCTGATCTTTACACTGGCTTCCTATTTGTCACAATCCTTTTTAAAATCCAGTTGTTGGTTTATAAATGTCTAGAACCAAAATACATCTCTGATCTTCTGGTCCATTATGAACCTATCAGAACCCTCGGCTCATCAGGGTCACGCCTGTTAGAACCAAACACAGCGAGGCAGCATTTAGCTTCTATGCTGCTCACCATAGACTGTGTAAAACAATGGACTATACGGTTTTGAAGCCCATTCTTCTTTGTGCGGGGTGTAGACCTGATGCTTGGGCTAACGGGAAGACGCTCAACGTCTGTCAAAGTTAGCTTTGGTTATCAGCTCCTTCTGCAGATCCCTGCCGAAATATCTGCAGACCTGCTGGTGGACGTTTATAGCAGAATATACCCTTTAACATGTTCTCAACAGTGGAATCAAAAATCACTCTCCCATAAGGCAATGCTGAATAAGCGGTTGCTTCACTAAGCGCGGTATCACGATGATGGATGAGGAAATAATGGCTAGCCATTGGGTGAGCCGACTGTCAATCAATCATGTCAGAACTAGATTACATTTTTATATAAATTCCTCTGACAAAGTACAAAAACATTCATCCACCTCAGAGTTGTCATGGGTGTGAAATTAAAGGATTGAAACTAGAAAGTTTTTTTTGGAACCAGGCTGTAAATGTGTTTATTTTATAGTCTGCATTTAAATCTTATGTGTTGGTATATTCTCCAATGTTCTTTAGAGCAGACTTTGAAAAGGCTGAATGGTGTTCTACCAGTTTGTAAGGAGAGAAGTTCTGAAACCATACGTCTTAAATTAGTAAACCTTTGTTTTTTTGCAAAGCTAGAGTTGCTTATTGTTCATCATTAATTATGTCGAACAAGAAGAAGTCCAGGTTTTCTTGCAGTGGTTTTGTAGCTAGTTTGACTAAGGGGTTCCAGGTCTTTTGTGTTATGTAATTCATGACTTCAGGAGTTCAGAGACATGAGTTTCTTCACAAATTAAGATGTTTCTTTTAGAGCGTAAATTCGTTGCACTGTTCCAGCTACTTTATCTGATGGTTCACCGAGTTCAGCATCTGCAGAGAGCCGTCTTGAACCTGATTTGTGTATTGACTGTTTCTCTCCCGTTGAAAACAGAAGCAACTTCTCTCACTCACTTCTGATAATCTGTAAAAAGTGTTTTTACAATTTTTCCATCTGTGCACCTCCTGTGATCTGATGTGACCGTCTAGCTGGCAGACACTGCTTTAGAGCCACTCAATAGCTCACATAATGGGAAAAAAAAGTCCTTGTTATTCCATAAATACCTGATCAATTAAGCTAAAGAATGGCCTATATCGAGTTAACTCTCCACAAAAAAGGTCACTATGAGCAAAGAGACCTGTTCTAACCTTACACTTCAGCCTCAGCTGCTGCCTAATGTCCCGTAAGAGTGTGTGGTTAGAGATGAAATGGAAGGAGACAGTAATGCTTTGCATCTCAGGACAAGTTACACCATGTCCTGACCTGCATAATGGACCTGGCCCACTGATGCTAAATGCTGTTATTGACCCGAACCACAAGGAACAGACCAAGACGGTAAAGTACAGATATTTATTGTTATTCAATAGCCCAGATGTTCTAACCCATCTTCTCTGTGCAGGAAGTAAACTTTATTTTTTGATTTGCTGCTGCAGCAACATCCCAGGACTGCAGCCAGGAAGATTTGCTTTTGTTTAACCATGGCTGATCCCTCATCCCCCTGTAACATTTGAATCTTTGCTCATGTGGTTGTTCGACACCACGACATGTGGTTGCAAGACACCATGAACCATCCTTGGATTAAAATGACTCCTCTGTGTTATGACACGCTTCATGGCCCCAACACCGATTGCTTCAGCCCATAGGAACACATTAGTAACACATGACCAGATCCCTTCGCCTTTGTCTGTGCGGTATCTCTGTATGACCCTACAAATTGAAGCTGTAGCAGTTGTTAAAGCTCAGGTCAAAATGGAGTCTGCGAGCCCGGATATTGTTCCCAAGATCACCACATCAGAGCAGATAGCTCTAGATATTGAACTAACGTCACTATAGAAGGTGCTGAATGTGTGTCACCTCTGTCAAAGAGGGGGGAAAGATGTCCCTTGATACTCTCTAAACCGGTTTTCCCCAACCCAAGTGCTGGAGGACTTGAATCGCTGCATGTTTTAGATGTTCAGATGTTCCAACAAACCTGATTCAAATAACTGGATCACCATCAGTATTTCATCAAGGTCTGCACCAGTGTTCGTGGATGGAGAATTAACAGACTTGTGTAGCACTGGACTGAGGAGAAGCTCCTCCAAACAGTTCCAAAATACACATGAGCTCTTGTTTATTTGAACAACCATAAAACATTTCCTACATCTTGAGTGTCATCCAAATGAGATACCTTCCAACTGCAAAAAAGGTTTTGATCGAAGATTTCCACATTTTAGTAAAGGTCTTGTTTATGGGCATCAACCATGACTTCCGACCAACATTAAATATAAGATGAAAAAAACAAAAGACAAGTGTGAAATGTGGTCGTGTCTTCCACACACACACACCTGTAATTCAGTCACAGTCCGTCCATCACACAGTACACTTGAACCGTACAGCGACGTGCTTTTGTGTTTCCAGACACCAGAAAACATCGGCCCGAGCGTGGCCCGCAAAACAAGCCAAATCTGCACATCTTCTGATTCTTTGGCCCTACTTGTGACCTTCTAGTTCACATTTTGTCCACACAACACTTGCCAGTGCCAGAAAGGAAATATTACTGTAATGTTGCCATAATTGAGGTCAAACAATGTCTGTTACTTGAATCATTGAACCAAAAAGATGCGGTATTAGTTAGTTGGGAAGGTTTCTATCAAAACACCTTTTCTTTCTAAGAAGAACATGGCTCAGGTTTTCAAACCTGCACCTAATCTGAACAAATCCCAATGAACAGGAACCGAATGGTGATATTGTGGTTACAACGCATAAGCACAAATACCTGGATGCGTCTACCAAGCACGCTGGTGGAGGGGTGAGTGATTGTTTGGGCTTGTTTGGAGTCACGTGACCTGGGAACTTTGCATTCACTCACCATGAATTCCTCTTTCAACCACTGTACTCCAAATGAGAAGCTAACAGCTAAAGCTTGGGCAAAGACCTTTGTGCAAATTCTTCCATGTTTACAGTAGATCATGTTCCATGTCTTTGCACTGCCGCTCATAACAGACGGTTTTATGGGATGGAACCCATTCACCTTGTTATATGATAGTAGGGATTAACGTTTTTAAATCCAGAAAAAAAGAAAAATCCTTTAAAAATAAAGTGTGTTCAGTGCATTGAATGGCGGAAAGCAGACTTCCTGATGTCAGCTAGAGTCTAAATCTAAATCTGTACCAGGAAAAATAACTTTTGGAAAGCTGTCCGCTGTAGAACCTTCCAGAAACCTGTCCTTACAAAGTAATCCTGGTCTTATTTTCTCATTTTAAGACTGAAACACTTTCAACGGTTCAAAGTTTCAACCTGTTTGAGGAGTCGAGCAAAGACTCCAACAAATCTTGACTTTTCCTTTCGTTGGGCAGAGATTTGTGTGTAATGTGTGAAGAAGCCTAATGAAAGAGAATCTTATATTTCTGAAGAATAGGCCCCAAAGGCAAGATATACAATAAAAAAAGAGGGCTGCGTTGAAGAATATTCATGTAGTTGAACTGAAAAATTGATGTACATTATTCTTTAGTGTATTTGAGAGGAGCGAGTGCTCGCACACACTGGATATGTGCGAGCACTGGAATAGCAGAGTTTCCTTAATCAACAGTTAAAAGATCATTAAAAACTCTTACAAGAGCAGTTTCTGTAATGTGGCATGACTTACTGTAGGCTTTAATAACTAATAGGTTTATCTAAAAATGTTGAAGCGAAATGATTTATAATGTAGTTCAAAAGATTTGCGAAAACCTGAGGCCTGTGGCTGTTACTGGTGAAAACATTAGAAGTATATTTTCAGTTTTAGCAGCTTGAACAGCTCTCTGGTCATTTGGTATTTAGTCCCGTGAAGCTGCAGAAGACAGCGATGGTTTATCCTGTTTCACAGCTCGCTTGCGTCAGAGGATGGAGGAGTCGGAGGGTTCACCCTGAAAATAAGAAGTCTCATCCATGTTTAAATTTCCTCGTCTACTCATCGTTGTCTGCAGTTCCAACTACAGATTATGGAAGTGAGTATGTAGCCAGTACTGCATATTTTTTTTTTGGGGGGGGGGGGGGGGTTAAAGTGTTGATTGCAGGATCAGGTGATTACGGTTTTAGTTTTTATTCCATACCACCATTATCCACGTGATTTGCGACCAGAAGCCACATTGGCATCTGATAATTTTACACGCAGTAGGGAGAGTATCCATTTTCTCCGCCATTTCATTTTTCCTTCCAGTTGAAAGGTTTATAAATAGTACGTGGTGGCCTCTGTGACAAAGCGAGAAGTCACATGGCCCAGGACAGTCAGCAGAAGTGTTGGCAGAAGTGTTGGCATTCCCTGAAGGGGCTCTCATCTCTCTCTTACTGGAAATTCATAGAGAAAATTATTCTGGTGCCAGCTTTCCTGATAAATTTGTCCTGAAAAAGCTTATTGAATCAAAGCTAATATAGCAACAGTGGAGAAAAGCTATCTTTGTCCCGCGTACTGTAAGTGACATTTAATGCAATTATTGAGTAGCTGCCAAGGGCAAATGTTGTGGAAAAACCTGCCAAACTTCTTTAACACATTCTTTCCAACTAGGTGAATAACTGGGCTGAAAACTGAGTGTCTACGTTACCGAGAATCAAACTTGAGAGATGATTCAGATTTCAGTAGATTTAATTAAAGGCAAAAGGATCAGAACATACATCAGGCGTCTCGATGCAGAATGACGATGGACAAAGGAAGCATACTGATTTTTAAGCGTAGAGGATGATTCATTCTAGTAGAGAAAACATTGCTGTTCTCGCTGTTAATCTTTGTTTGGGCAGAATAGTAGTCTGCAGCTGTAGTCGGACAAGGCTATATTCTGCTGCTCTCAACAGTTTGGGTTTCACCAAGTATGGGAATTACTTTTTTCCCCATCACAACAATATCCTGCTTCCACTCCATTCGATGCATGGATTCACTTCATGAACCCAGTTCTGTACATTATTAAAAAAAAGAAAGCAAATAATTCCCATTTACTGCTCGTCCTGATTAAAGGAGCTTGAGGCTCCTTTTAAGAAATGAGACTCTCTAGCGCCACCCTTCACCACGACGGCCGTTGGGGGTACTGCAGCCAACAGTGAAGCCGGCACGGGAGAACGGGGAGAACGCGCATGCAGCGTCATGTGACGTCACATCCGCAGCCCAGCGCGGGAAATTCCAGCACATTTTGCAGCACACAGCCTGTTCAAGGCAAAGGAGAGATACACTAGAGGAAACATTCTTTTGGGTTTGGAACGCTTCATCTGACATTATTACTAGAAAACTTAAAATGTATACGCATTTTTTTTTTATAAATCTTGCCACAATCCGGCCTCAAGCTCCTTTAACAGAGGTTTGGTACTCTTAGTTGTTCAGAGGTAAGAGTGTTCGATTCACATGCGGCCATTTATATTGATTCATGTGTACAAGGTGAGCTGAGCAAGTGCGGGTCACCTGCCAATCATTTCCATCCATCATTCCACTTCTGCTTAAAAACATTTGGGTCGCAGAGGCAGCAGCCTACGCGGAAAGGCCCGGACCTCGTTGTCGCCCGGAAGCCTTTTCCAGGGGAATACCGTAGCGTTCCAGGCCAGTCGACGGACGATATCTCCCGTGGAGCCCTGAGTCTGCCTCAGGGCCGTACAATTGTCATGGATGCTATATCTACCCCTAGAGGCCAAAACCATTTTGAACCAGACTACAGATATGTTTATTTGGAGCCAGCCTTCAGCGGTCGGTCAAGGACATGCAGGTTTTTGTTTTTTTTTTCTGTCTGGATTGTGTCAGACTAACAACCAGATACAGCCCTCCGGCTTTGAAGCCCCTTCAGGGTGACCTATGCCCTCATTGTTATCTCCCTATCTTACCAGAACTGAGAGATCTGCTGCCCTGCTGTGTCTTATCGTATTTGTGTGGTGCTGTAGTCTTTCCAGTTTTAGTAATAGATTTATAAATGGTCTGAAGTGTGGATTTCTGTTTGTTTTCCCTCATCCAACACTAACAGTCACCTCCCCTTCCAGAATGATTCCCTTTTAACTATTTGCAGGGGTTTTTGAGCTAATTTTTGTTGTTTAATTATCCAGACATAAAAAGGCAAATAGGTTGGGAAAATTACACTTGTGATCAATATGTTTCAGACGGCAACAAGTGCACCGAACTGATGCAGTGACCATCCTCATTCCTATAAAAAACACCTCAGAATGGAAAAGATGTTACTAGCAATTAATAGATAAAAATCAGAGCATTGCCCCTGATAGGACTACACGATTGTGTGGCCTTGGAAAAAAAAAACACTCCTCATTGAGGTTAATCAAAAAAGAAAAGGCTTAAAGCAGCACTATGTAACTTTTCCAACTTAATATAATATTTCCAGAGTCATTGTGATGGTACATCAACTTCCAACAGGTTTAATCATATCTCTGTCATGGTCTGAGGGGTCTGTATCGCTTTCACTGGCACTATGTAACTTTGAGGAGCATGGTAGGAACCCTTCCACACTAAAAAACTACACATTTTTACGGCTTTGACTGCTTTACGGCATACGTCACTTCCCCCTCCTTCCCGATTCGTAGTCGAGACGAAAGCTGGGCGGGGCGTGGAGCGCAGAGCTCAGCAGAAGCTGGTATCACGGCCGAAGCAGCGAAAAAAAAGAAGAAAATAAAAGTTTAAACGGAGAAGGCGAAAAAAAGAAAGAGAGTAACAAGCTAAATGCCCGGACAAGAATAAACATTGGCCCGGCGTTCACTCGCTGGCGTGAGCTGAAAGACGAGGAGGGATGTCCGACCGAGGGGGATTTATGAGGATAAAACAAGAGACAGAATTGTTATGATACAAATGTAAATGTAGAGTTCTATGTTCAATAAGAATCAAAATTAGAATGTTTTCACATTCGTCTTGGGTTTTGGTAATTCTAAAATTACTGACAATATCAACAACAGACACAGAATAATAATAGTAATCGTAAAATTGTGTAATTGGCAATGAGGAAGCTTTATAAAATAATAATACAATTGAATAGAATCACAGCACTAGAGGAAACAATGTAATGCAAAGAAAATGTATAGAACATTTCTACTATTTTTCCTGAGAACTGTAAAATTGTGCAGGGCTGATCTGCAAAACATTCAGTTATTCACAGGTTATAACGTATTTTTTTATTTTGTCAGTAAGTATGTTGGACTACTAATTTATGACGAAGTCCCTCTAAAAAACGTGACAAGAAAAAGGTGCAGTAGAACAGAGCTTGTAATTTGTGGCGCGTTATCTTGCTGAAACAGGACAGGGGGGCGGGGGTGACTTCACTAATAAAACCAAGTTGAAATTAGTGATTTTCAACTTCGTCATATTATATTGTTTAGCCAAAAATAGATACATTACTTCTTCGCTATCCATCCTGCAAACGACAACGCTGAAAACAGAAAAGTAGTTTTGAAAATCCGTCCCATCTTCTCTTATACAATATCAAAACAAATGCACGCGACGGGGACAGAAGTTTTCCGACAGTACGCGCTGGTGCTCATGGGAAATGTAGTGTTCTTTCTGGTGAAGCACTACCGCTTTTGTCCAAAGGAGCCGCCAAACTCAACAAAAGCTGAAAGTTACATTGTGCTGCTTTAAATGTGCTTAGAAGCATAAAGACGGGAGCAAAAGTGTGATGTGGTGTAATGAGACCAGGTTTACTCTTCTCCAGGGTGATGTGTCTAACCGTTTTTCCCCACTCAGCGACACATCTGTTGCTTCTCAAGGACCAACGCCTGCCAACAAAACTGTAGGATTGCATTATGTAATTAGCGACTCTAAAACTGTAGGATTACATGATATTGGCGACTCTGGCCAGGTGCCTAGCAAAATAGAAGTGGTTGCAGTTCCCCGCCCTCCAAAAGTTCACCAGGTGCAGCGTTATAGAGGCGTTAACCAAGATAACCTTGTAAAAATTAAAACCAATGCACATTTGGTACCAATTACAGACCGAAAAATTAGATGCGGACTACTAAATATACGATCATTAAGCTCTAAGTCTCTGTTAGTAAATGATATAATTACAGAGAGCAGGAGTGATATTTTCTGCTTAACAGAAACATGGTTACAGGAGGAAGAGTATGTTAGTTTGAATGAATCAACTCCGCCCGGCTACTTTAATCATCACATTCCTAGAAGCACGGGCAGAGGCGGAGGAGTCGCAGCAATTTATAACTCCGGTCTCCAAACAAAAATTGAACCCAAGTGCAACTATAATACATTTGAAAGCCTCATGCTTGGTCTGAAATTTCCGAGCCGGAAATCAGAGAAGCCAGTTGTGTTAGTGGTAGTGTACCGGCCCCCTGCTGGTGCGTATCTGGAGTTTTTGTCTGAATTTTCAGATTTCCTTTCTGGATTATTGATCAGCACAGATAAATTCATCATAGTGGGTGATTTTAACATTCATATGGATGTTGAAAGCGATAATCTTAAATTAGCCTTCGATTCTCTTCTAGAATCAATGGGTATCTCACAAAAAGTGGATAAACCGACGCACTGTTTTAATCATACTCTCGATCTCGTTCTCACCTACGGTGTTGAAACTGATGGTCTGTTGGTGTCACCTGTAAACTCCCTTTTATCCGACCATTACTTAATAACGTTTGAATTTAATTTTGTTGATGTCGAAGTGCAAAATAGGAGGTATTATTTTAGCAGATGTTTGTCTGATGAAGTTATTGTTAAATTTAGGGAGGCCATTGCTTATCTTACGACAGTGCGAAATAGTGATGTAGTCGAGGCCAGTGACCTGGGTTCTACCTCTGCAGATGTTGATTTCCTTGCTAGTAACACTGCTGATTTGTTGCATTCAGCTTTAGATGAAGTTGCTCCTTTGAAAAGGAGGGTTTCTAGCCACAGGAGCTTAACTCCCTGGTATAATTCAGATATCCGCATGTTGAAACAAAACGTGCGTAAAATGGAAAGGAAGTGGTACTCTTGTAGGTCTGTAGACTCTCATCGTGAATGGAAAGATATTCTAATAGTATATAAAAAAGCCATTCGCAAAGCCAGAACAGCTTATTATTCAACGTTGATAGAGGATAACAAAAGTAACCCACGTTTTCTGTTCAGCACTGTAGCCAGGCTGACAAAGAGTCACAACTCTGTTGAGCCGTGCATTCCTGCAGCTCTCAGTAGTGAGGACTTTATGGGCTTCTTCAACAGTAAAATCGCGAGAATTAGAGAAGAAATCAACCAGCCGGTTGTAGGTGTTTCTTCAGCTTTAGCGACTTCCCTAGGCTCTGACTTGTCTCTAGACTGTTTTGATCCTATAGACCTCCCTGAGCTGACTTCACTCGTTAATAGAGCTAAGTCAACCACATGTATGTTAGACCCCATCCCGACTCGTCTATTCAAACATATTTTTTCTCTTATTGGTACGACAATACTGGACCAAATTAACTTATCCCTAAGTTTAGGATATGTACCACAGGTTTTCAAAGTCGCAGTAATTAAACCTTTACTTAAAAAACCTTCTCTTGACCCAGACACCTTAGCTAATTATAGACCAATTTCCAACCTTCCATTTGTGTCTAAAATTCTGGAAAAGGCAGTTTCAAGCCAGTTATGTGACTATTTGTATAGAAATGATCTGTTTGAAGTCTTTCAGTCAGGGTTCAGAATGCATCATAGCACAGAGACAGCACTTGTTCGAGTCACGAATGACCTCCTTATGGCCTCAGATAAGGGATTAGTGTCCATACTGGTTCTACTGGACCTCAGTGCTGCTTTTGACACTATAGATCATGGCATTTTACTGCACAGGTTAGAGCATGTTGTTGGGATTAAAGGGACAGCTCTATGTTGGTTTAAATCATACCTATCTGACAGGTTCCAGTTTGTTCATGTACATGAGGTTTCTTCAGAGCAGTCAAGGGTCTGTTATGGTGTTCCGCAGGGTTCAGTGCTAGGGCCAATCTTGTTCAGTTTATACATGCAGCCGTTGGGAAGTATAATCCAGAATCACGGCATACACTTTCATTGTTATGCTGATGATACGCAGCTCTATTTGTCTATGAAGCCGGATGAAACAGAACCGTTAGTTAAACTTCAGGCATGTCTTAGGGACATCAAGGACTGGATGTCCAGAAATTTCCTGCTTCTAAATTCAGATAAAACAGAGGTTATCATTCTTGGTCCAGAGCATCTTAGGAAGGGATTAGATGGTGTTGCGATGGCTTCCAGTGCAACTGTGAGAAATCTTGGTGTTATTTTCGATCAGGATTTGTCGTTTAAACCATATGTCAATCAGGTTTGTAAAATAGCCTTTTTCCATCTCCGTAATATTGCAAAGATTAGGAAAATCCTCTCACAGAGTGATGCAGAAAAACTAGTTCATGCGTTTGTATCTTCTAGACTAGATTACTGTAATGTGTTGTTAGCAGGATGTCCAAGTAATTTGCTGAATAGGCTCCAGCTGATCCAAAATGCAGCAGCACGAGTACTGACAGGAATTAGCAGGAGAGACCACGTCTCTCCAGTGTTAGCGTCGCTCCATTGGTTACCCGTAAAATTCAGAATCCAATTTAAAATTGTATTACTTGCGTATAAAGCCCAAAACGGCTTAGCTCCGCATTATTTGCAAGACCTGATAGTGCCTTATGTTCCTGTCAGAGCTCTCCGTTCTCAGAGTGCAGGTTTACTTGTAGTTCCTAGAGTATCTAAATGTAGATTTGGAGTGCGGGCGTTCTGCTATCAGGCGCCACTACTATGGAACCAACTTCCAATCTGGGTTAAGGGGGCTGACACCACCTCCACCTTTAAAACTAAACTTAAAACATTTCTGTTTAGTAAAGCCTATAGTTAGTGTTTAGTAAATCTCTAGCTGGTGTTGGTAAATCTCTAGGTAGTGTAAACTTTAGTGTGTCAGAGTCGCTCCTGTGGTTTCTTGTGCTGGCCCCCCCTTCTCCTCCCTTTTCTCTCTTTTGTCCATGTTGCAGCATCCTTTGCCGGACACCGGAACCTGCAGGTGGTCGTGGGTGGCTTGTAGCTTGCATTACGGAGCACAAGTCTTTCCCCGACCCTGCACCCCAACCTGGGACTTGCTGATTGGGCCGGAGCTTCGGGAGCTGCGTGCTGGCCTGCGGTCCCCACCCCCGGTCATCCCGTTGCTGCCCCCCCCTTCTCCTCCCTTTTCTCTCTTTTGTCCTGCAGGTGGCCATGGGTGGCTTGTAGCTTGCATTACGGAGCACAAGTCTTTTCCTGACCCTGCACCCCAACCTGGGACTTGCTGATTGGGCCGGAGCTTCGGGAGCTGTGTGCTGGCCTGCGGTCCCCACCCCCGGTCATCCCGTTGCTGCTTCCACCTGCCTGCTGTGCTGTTGCCGTCCCTGACCCACCAGTCTGGCCCTCGGCAGGAGGGTCCCCCCTGATGAGCCTGGTCCTGCTCAAGGTTTCTTCCCTCCTAAAGGGGAGTTTTTCCTTGCCACTGTTTGGCTTAAGGTTTTTCTCCCACTAGGGGAGTTTTTACCTGCCATTGTTTATGTAATAACTGCTCGGGGGTCATGTTCTGGGTATGGGTCTCTGTAAAGCGTCTAGAGACAACTCTGTTGTATTAGACGCTATATAAATAAAATTGAATTGAATTGAATTGATTGAGGCATCAGGCTATGACGAATGGCAGGAGAACTTGTGCACCCATCATGCCTGGTGCCTCCAATACAACCCTAGAGAGCAGTATTATGGTCTGAGGTCAGGTCTAGGTTCAACAAAGTTAATAAAAGGTAAGTTCAGCTAATAGTCTGAATATAGTTAACATCCTCCTAACAAGGCCTTTTTTTTTCAAGATTCCTTCTCAGAAAAGACATGCCAATTTAAAAGTTAGTATATGTCAGCAACTACACGGTACATCTGAAGTAACTTGGTGTCAAAATAAACGTACCACATTTCTGCTGCTACTCTCATCAGGAGTTAAATGATGGCCTCCAGCCACAACAAGTTCCTTTAGTTTGACTTCACCAGTCTGAAATGTTCATTAGTAATGATAATCATTAGTAATATGGGAGGTTACATACTGTGTGTAAGACAGACTCTGTGAAACATCTTGGAATGTTTTTAAATTGTTGAAATGAATCTAGAAAAAGCTTTTCAATTAAACCTTGCTCTGTTTGTAGCCCAGCCATCCCTACAGGTTCCTTTTAAAATGGATCACAGCCCCCGGTACAAGACGTACCAAACCAACTGCAATAACTAGAATAGGATGGTCCAAGAACCGCTGGTCAGAACAGCCGAGATCGCTGCAGAATTGCTTACAAACCTTGAATCAATATGTTTTTTAATGCAAAACCAATCAGTCTTCACCAGCATCCCTACTCCTCTGCAGCTATTGATAATATCTTTAATTTATTTTCATTGTGGCTCTGGCTGCATAACATACTTCACTTCACTGATTGCATGTCTATCCGGTGGCGTCGAGAGACAGTTTCTCCCGCACGGGTTGGTACTGCCCCCTGGAAATATAAGTAATATAAGAGTTTTAGCAGGATACAGTAGTCAGGTGCTGCAAAAGAAGGATCATAACCCCCCCCCCCCCCCCCCCCCAAAAAAAAAACAACTCATAAATGAGGCGATAAAAACAGACTGGGAAACAGTCTGGGAAGATGGAGAATGGTACTGTATATGTTCACTTAGACGAGTTACAGGTGAAGACAATTGAAACCGACCAGCAAAAGGAAGTCACACTGTCAACAATTACAAAGATCTGAAACACAAGGTTCCTAAAGCAAGAGTTAACCACAGCTAAAACTTGAGGACTTAAACCTCATCTGTATCCCAACACCATGACGACGAGGAGAAAGAACATAGCAGGCTACGGCCTCTCACGGTTGCACCCTTAAAGCTGTTATCAAACTAAAATCAAACATTCATACATAAGATAGTGTGACACCGTAAGAATACAAAGTCTGAATATTTAATGCTGTGTGCTTAACTATGCTGCTGTCAGAATATTAATCACCTTATACGGAGCAGGTCTCTCTGAGGAGACAGCTCTGTCTGGGCGTGAGCAGAAAGCATCTGGGTTTTACTTTGGGGCGTCTGGTACCAGGACATCAGCAGTAGAGCCTTTATGGGCCATATGGACTGAAGGGTGGGGCTTGCGTCCCACAGATGGACCAGATTGGAATTTGAGGAGCTTCGAGGAGGAAACGCCTCAGAGTCTTATTCTTTGAACTCTTGGTGAGCATATTTTCATTGGTCCGCTGGTGTCCTCCTGGGTGGCGTGGCTCCTGGACAGGATTGCTATGCCATGTGCATCCATGCTATTGTGTTAGTGCCCATTGCTGCTGGAAAAGTGTGTCTGTGTGATATTTTTCCTTAAGTGGGGTCAGCTGCCTGCTGTGGCTGGCACTTCGTCAGAACCTCCCAGGTGTGAAGTCTCACTAGCTCACTAAAACTCGGCTAATGCTCTGTGGTTGACAGCAGCAGATGTGGCTGATACTTTTGTGTTTCACCCTTTTTTGTTTTTTTCCAGAAAGCCGTATTAAACAAAAGAAAACTGCTCAAAAAACACTTGTCTTACAGTAGCATCTAATGCAGGAGCTCCTCTGCTCTCTGGAGGGGAGGTGCTCGTGGATTCTGACATGGCTGTCATGCTGTTTGTGTAAAACTGGCACAGATTCTCCTGAAGGTCAACTGGGAGGCTGTGTTTTCTGATGTAGGTTACAGACACATGCAGCTATTTCACGCTCAACTAACTCTGATGAGTCTCCAGCCTCAACAAAATGCAGCCTTTTACCAAGCTATTAATGAGGTTCCTGCTAGGGATAGGGCTTTCATTTTAACTTTTGGTCAAAATAAAGAAGGAAAAGAATTCAAGTGGGGAATACCAAGCACCCAGTGCAGAGAGGTACGATTAAAACCGAAAAACAACCTCCAAGAGCTACTGTACACGTCAGAGCCTGCAGACCTCACAGGGTGCATCAAATGTTGAAGTCCATCATTAGGAGAAGACTGAGCCAGTTTGTTTGGAAGGGCTGGAGAAAGTCTCTTCTGTTTTTAAAAAGAACATGAAAGCACAACTAGGGCTGTTCGATTTTGCCCAAAAATAAAATCTCGATTTTTTTTCTCTCAAAATCCGATTTTCGATTACAATTACGATTATTTTGTGAATTGACAAAAGGCAAAGAAATGATTTCAAATATGCTGTTTTTTTATTGAACATTTGCCCCATTGGGCTTTAAGTGCAAACTTTGCTCTTATTAAACCAAAAATGAATGAATAAAGTGCAAAACTCTGTAAAATAAGTTGAAAAAAAGTTTTAAAAAATATAATAAAATATAAAGTTTTATCTCTGAAAAAAAAAACAGCAAATCAGCACTTGCAAACATACAGTAAGTCATATTTCCAATTAAATAAAACAAGACATTTTCTAATTAAACTAAACTGGGTCTTTGCATGCTAAATAATAATGCAACCCATGAAGGAGGTAGAGGTGTGTAATGTCAGTCATTACATTTGCTATTCACATTTGCAAGTTTTTTGCAAGGAACACGAGCCGGTCTACCGCATCTGGCTTGAGGGATGCCCGGTGGCATGTTACAACGCCCCCTCCTACACTAAAGAGCCTCTCCGATGGGGCACTTGTCGCAGGTATTGAAAGGTATTTCCATCAATCATTAATATGGTATCAATCATTAATATGTGTGCAGACCAGGTAAAAAAAAAGTGAAAAATCGATTTTACGAGTTTCACGTTTTAACATCGTTCTAATTACATAATCGCGATTACGATTTAAAATCGATTAATTGAACAGCCCTACAACTGAGGCTCACCAAAAAACATCTACACATCATACGAACAGATGAGACCAAACTGGAGTTGTGTGACTTTAATGTCAGAGCCATGTTTGCAGGAAACCCAACAGCACCTCAGCAGAGACACTGACCCCACTGCCGAGCACGGCGGTGGAGGGGCGGTCATATGGGATTGTTTTGCAGCCACAAGACCTCAGAGACGGATTAAGTTGTTTAGGTGAAGACCACGTCCAGTTATTGTTCTTAGTATGAACCACATGTTAATTAAGTAAAGTTTGACACCGTTCACCTGAGTCTGGATGTGTCCAATACCATGACCCACTATGACTGGCTTTTATTCTTTTAATTATGGGATTAAAAGGAGGGAAAACTGACTGTAGAAGCAGCTGCTGGCTGATTTATTCAGGTTAATCCAAGGTCAGGTCTGGGTTTATGTGTGCGTGCTTTGATGTCCTTTTAATTTAGCGTAAAGTCATGGATTTTGCTTTACTTTGTGTGCCGTTTTGAGAAAAATCTACAAAAATATGTTAACAATAATGACTGTTTAATAAAAGCTCACAGAGACGTTTCACCTGAGCCGCCACGTCACTCTGCTGTTAAAACATCCTGTACTGAGAGCGATGCGAACACACACACACACACGCACACACACAGGCCCAGCACCTGAACTTGCAGCTCTCTGCGCCGCGGCTTGGCAGACCAGCAGGTGAGCCCACTCAGGCATCACGGTAGTGGCAGAAGTCCGGCTGGGCCACAGACGGGACCCTGCGTAGCTAAACTCAAACAGACCCCGGCTGCTCGCTTCGCTCCGTCAGTCAGAGCTGTACCGGTCGACCCACAAACACGGGGCAGCCGCTTCCTGCCGTGCGTCTGCCTGGTGGTTAAATAACGAATGTGATGGATCGACGGCTGAAACAACCGGCATCACTGCCAGGTCATTGACTTTCTGGATCAAAACTGATGAAATAATTCTGTGAACCAGGTGTAATAATCACATGTCTGTTAATGTCATCTATTTATCTGTTCAGGTTACCTCAACAATGGCTCGTGTCTTTGCCAAAGCAGTAGGATTATAACAAGAAACTCCTTCTAAAAACATATGATACTTTAGTCTCTTATAGCTGAGTCTAAAAAGACATTTATATTGAAGTATAATCCTGATGTAGAGATTATAGTGGAGCTGTGTACCAGTAGTAGTTTCTGAGGGCTGAAATAAAGCCTGTAACAGCCGTGCAGGTAAATTTGTACGCGTTTGGTCGCACAGCTTTGCTCAGATTCCCAGAATGTGAAGGTTCATCAAGAGGAATACTCCTCTGGTATCATCATCGGCCTCCACCTGGTACCTGGTTAGCTTCGTTTTTCTTCAAATGTCAAAATGGTCCAAATTTGGACAGAAGATGAGGGATGGAAGCAGGAGAGAATTTGGATTAACACACTTTAATTGCTTTTCAAGATTAAACCTCATAAGAAGTCTGACAACACTTTCTAGATGGGGCTTAACTGCAAAGATGGATCACAACCGTAATGGTTCAGCTGTAAAACTCAATATTTTTGATTAAGAATCACTTGAGGGACAGGAATTAATGAGATGATTTGGCGAAGCGTCGTAATTTACAGCGAAGGAGCCGGTGACATCTGATGATTGACAGGACTGCAGAGAGAAACAAACGTAACAACACAGAGACACATGTATTTGTTCCCACGTATTAAAGCTGTACGGTGCTCCCGTCCTGTTTGGAGGACGTGTTGCTCTGAAACGTTTACACCGAAGTGTCGAAGGACAGGATCACCGCCTCAGCTTGAGTATTAACCGTTGGCAGCCCACCACTGCACCGCTGTAGCAGCTATACTATTGCATCAGCTGGATTCCAGTCAGTCTTTTCAGATATACTTAAAAGATCTGTTATTTATAGAGCCACCCAACAATGGAACACATTACCTGCAAATATGAAAAGTATCAAAAGCAAATATTTATTCAAAAGATCTTTTTCATTCATTATCTTACCCGCTTTATCCCTTGCGGGGTCACGGGGGTCTGCTGGAGCCTATCCCAGCTCATTTTAGGTGAGAGGCAGGGGTTACACCCTGGACAGGTCACCAGTCCATCACAGGGCCACATATAGACACACAAACCATGCTCACAATCACACTCACGCTCACACCTACGGGCAATTTAGAATCATCAATTAACCTAATATGCATGTTTTTGGACTGTGGGAGGAAGCCAGAGTACCCGGAGAAAACCCACGCAAGCACAGGGAGAACATGCAAACTCCACACAGAAAGGCCCCTGCCGGGCCTGGGAGTCGAACCGGGAACCTTCTTGCTGTGAGGCAACAGTGCTAACCACTAAGCCACCGTGCTGCCAAAAGATCTATTAAACAAAAATGTATGAGTGAGACCAAACAGTTAGAATAATCAATGTTTTTGTACATGATGCTTGACAAATGTTTCTCTATTTTTATATCTCTATTTTTATATTATTACCATTCTTAATGTACTTAGATTTAGACTGACAAGTGTCAGTTTATTTTGTATGTTGTATTGTATGTTTATGTGATGTTTTATGTGGACCCCAGGAAGATTAGCAACCACGACAGTGGAAGCTAATGGGGATCTGAATAAAGAATAAAGAATAAAGAATAAAGTCTTTAGGAATTCATCTCCAATTATTTGGCCTTTTATGCATCTCAAAAGCAATACATTTTTCATCAAAATTAAAAAGTGAGTAATGTGAGCTTCAATAACTTGAGCAGCCTCTGCAAACGCCAGGTTCAATTTTTAATCCCGGTTCGCCGCTGATCCAAACGGCCATTTAAAAGCTGGTTCACAGATTTTGTTAAAACACTGTAAGACGTCATCACAAAAACACGCAGACAGGTGTGCGGATCAACACGACACCATAAGTGACCGTACTGTCTGCTCTGGAGACCAAACTTGAGGAGGGAACTGTTCATGTGCAGCTTCAGGTGTCAGAGAACCTGACGACAAGAAACCAACGGGGAAGAATTTCTCCACATTTCTCCTTTTGAGTTTCATCAAATTAATGAAGAACATTGGTTTTATCGTGTCGAGGATCTTTTCTGTCGCAGCTGCTCAGCAGAGTGCAGAGGCTGCAATTACCGTGAGGAGCTGAGGCAGTTTGACACGGCCATGCGTTGCTCGTCTTGTGGGTGAACGGGCTTGAGATGTGACCTGTGTCTATTCTCTCCCTGCACTTAATTCATCCTGTCATGCCGCCGCCATGCTGCACCGCCTCCACGCACACGCCTTCGTTCCACTCCTTCCAGCTTTGCATTTGACTCTTTGGAGCGTCTCTTTAAACTCTAAGATGTCTGATTGTGTTACCTTTTTTATTTTTCACAGCTACGATTCCTTGATTTCGGTTGAACTTTTCTGATCTCAGTATATGTCTGTGTTCTCGTCTCGTTGCTCCTGCAGTCTCGCGTGACACGTCGTTCAAATCGAGGCTAGCGGACTCACAACAAGTAGGAACTTGAGATACAAGCTTGACCCATTATACCTGTGCTTGAAGTAAAGGCCCAACAGATCCTAGTACCCCTCGCTGCAGCACCGCGGAAGGGGGCGGGGCGTCGGACATCACAGGGGCGGGGCGTAGGACATCACAGGGGCGGGGCGTCGGACATCACAGGGGCGGGGCGTAGGACATCACAGGGGCGGGGCGTCGGACATCACAGGGGCGGGGCGTAGGACATCACAGGGGCGGGGCGTGATATCAAAATGACACAGCACCATCTGGTGGCCATTTCCAAGAATTACAAATGCAAATTTATATTCAAAGTCATCATTTATATACAGATGAATCTCCGAAAATAAGAATACCGTGCAAAAGTTAATTTGTTTCAGTAATTAAACTCAAAAGGTGACACTAATATATATACTCATAATATGCAAAGATAGATATTATATAAGATTATAAAACATACTTGTGTAATATAATTATTATGTTTAATATTACATAATTATAATAAAAATATATAGATTGTCATTGGGTATTGAGTGTGATGAGTAGCCTAGCACTAAAAATCATTGGTAGTAATGATTCCATATATACAAATTACATTTTTTCAACAAACAAAAGAGGGACAAGGACAACAAAAGCAGGTGTTTTGTGTTAATGTGTTTATTCATTCAGCGAGTCAGCAGTGAGGAGACGCTGCCCAGAGAGTTGGAAAACTCAAGAGATGACTCCATTTATACCAGTGGCTCACAGTGAATTCAGTAGCAGAACTAGGGAAGTGAAGTTAACATAAGCCCCGCCCCTGTGATGTCCGACGCCCCGCCCCTGTGATGTCCGACGCCCCGCCCCTGTGATGTCCTACGCCCCGCCCCTGTGATGTCCGACGCCCCGCCCCTGTGATGTCCGACGCCCCGCCCCCTTCCGCGGTGCTGCAGCGAGGACCTTCTCAACAGATCAAGAGTTTTTTTTTTTTTAAACTAAAAAAATCAACATACTATATCAACAAGGTTTCTTTGATCAAATTAAGGGGGGAGGTTCTCAATAAAACCTTGGTGGTCTCATAGCGACGCAATATAAAAAACACTCTAACTGCAAAAACATAAAAAATCATTAGAGGCAAACATGTCTTGTAATAAGTGTCAGCCAAGAGCCTATTCTATGCAAAAACTTGTAATTTAGTTTAGCCTACTTCTTTACTGTCCTCTGTCTTGCAGCAGAGCACTCTTGCTGTAATCGCGCTTTGAGCGTTACTTTCAAAATAAAAGCATGGATTTCAAGAATTAATTAAATTAAAATTAAACAAAGATGTATGAACAACCAAAAAAATCTACTGGACCATGCTAAAAGGTCATTTACAGCAGTATTTACTGATCTAGGTGTGATGACAAAATCATTTATATTTAATGTAATCACAAGCATTTAGTTTTGTTTCACACAAACTGTTTCTAGGTTGTGGTCATGTAAATGCTGAGCCTGCAGGATGCCGAGTCTTACTTCTGTGACTTTAATCTGGATTTTAGTCTGTAGATGTGAGACGGTGTGAGTCTTTTAGAAATGTTTCTCAAAGTTCATCATAAGTAGTGTTATGTTATAGAGGATGGTGCCTAAAAGAGAATGGATTTCTTTCTGT
The DNA here is from genome assembly GCF_033807715.1 of Cololabis saira. Lineage (NCBI taxonomy): Eukaryota > Metazoa > Chordata > Actinopteri > Beloniformes > Belonidae > Cololabis > Cololabis saira. The sequence goes on along the minus strand of NC_084605.1, from coordinate 18,140,928 downwards.
CCATCTCTCTGTCTGTCTATCATAGCACAAAAGCACTTTATATTATCATAATGAATCTTTCCACAACGTGGTAGATATTAGCAGTTTGACCTCCCAGATATCAGCAGAAGCACTTGAACGGGGTGCTTGATATTACCGAGCTGATTTCATCTCTCAAGCAGAAGTGATGGCAGGAGTTTGAGGTGGCTGTAGATTAATCATTTTCATGAGGCTTCGAACTGCAGTCACTCTGAATGTAGATGCATGAGATGAGATGACAAATATACACAGGACTGTGCAAGTATCTTGTCTGCATTTCATTATACTACAGTTCCAAAAAGCAAGAATCTGACACAGGACCTGAGAGATTCATACTCCATCAGGTTTTTGTTTTTTTTTATGAATGCATGACATCTTTAGGTGATTAAAGTATAGAACAAATTGCTTTTACAAGAGGTTGTAAGAACCAAAGTGTTTATTTCTAGAGTAAAAGTGCCTTTTTTTAATGCATGACTGATTCATAGGTCAATAAAATTATTTATTTATATATTATAGATATGGTCAAGAACAAGGGCTGGGCTGAATGTCTAAGACATAATGCATGAAATCAATAAACCAACAGCATCCAATACAATAAAACACTGACTTGTTTATATATCAGTATTTTCCACTTGTTTCTGTACACTGGAATCCATCCATCCATCCAAGATGACACTGTTGAAAACTACTCTCATCTGCAGCCATATGAGCAACTGCCCCACATTATGATTAATAAATAACATTTAAATGGCACATAACTGCAACCACAATATCCACATCTTTAACTGGACTGTTAACTGGACTGTCCTAGAAAAGCATATTAGAGCAATCTACACCAAAGGAAATGAACATCACCGTTACGCAGAAATGCAATCATATTATAACATTAATGGACCCTGGAATTGCATTCACAAATGGCGACATCACTACTCTAAATGATTGTGTGTTCCACTTGAAATCTGTACAATTTTTCAAATACAGTTTCTAACACTCCTTTGTTGTTTACACACAGTTGGTGGATGAAGAATACCCATCCAGACCTCAACCCTGACCGTCTTACTGCACACATCCTCTAAACCAACAGGGGGCGCTGTTGTACCAAGGGTAACCACCTTTCCAACAGTTACAAACTGGAGCAGCTAATTGAAGGTTCCAAATCCCGAACGCTGCCCATAATGTGGAGAAGCTGGTTTGCAGACACATACTATTGACACTGAGATCAAGAAATCAAGAGAAAGTTACAGAGGAGCAGTTGAATGTGGAGGGCAACTATTTCATCACTTAGAATGAAGAAGGGAGTATCCCTTGGAGTGCCGATGAAGGTCAAGTAATGAGCGTTTCACCAAATCATGGCTGCAGGGTCATGCTTTGCACTCCAAGTCGTCTCTACACACCTTTGACTGCCAACAGAGCAGGAAGACCAAAAGGAGTAGGGAAGGGTTAATCAATGAGAGGCGGTGTATTCCTGGACATGTGGCTGTGAAGGAGCGTCTCTGCACCTGGATGTAGGTTTTGGGATGATATCAGCACATTGCACCCCCGGGAAAGCCTCAGCTAGCTGCTGGTGGTGACGTGCCAGCTTCTGTACACCAGAGGTAGAAGTTAACTGTTACTCGTGAAAAAAGTGTCTCTTTCTCTCTTTCGTCCGCAATCTCTCTTTCGTCCGCAATCTCTCCTTCAGAATAGTTCGCTTTCGGGAAATTTGTTTACCGCCAACGACGAAAAGTGAGGGGGCACAGTGATTGAAGTAAGCGGGCACTGCCCCCTGGTGCCCCCCCATGACGCCGACACTGGTTACTCCGTTTGTAACCGACACATAATTAGAAACAGCAGCGTGGCTATGTGCAGCGATGCTACGTCTGTATTTTTTTTACCATTTTCCTGTCTGCTGAACGTGAATATAAACATGTAAAGTACTGTGTGTCATTTATCTGAATGCCCCAGCATTACTGCTCAGTTTTCGTCTTACATTTTAATTTAATCATACTTGTGCTTCCACAGGAAAAAGAAAAACTATGTTATACTATATATATATATATATATATATATATATATATATATATATATATATATATATATATATATATATATATATATATATATATATATATATACACACACACACACACACACATCCCTTGCTATAAAGTGGTTCACGGTCTCGCTGATTCACGGATTTGCATTGTGCATCTTGTTCTGCATTCTGATTGGCTAAACAGTCTCCCCGCCTCTTCACTTCCTGTGTCAATAACGTTGGTTGCTTAGCAGCAATGCTGAGAACGGCCAATGAGCTTCAGCAGCAGCTCAAGAACGGGACCCTTTGATGAATCTTTCATTACAGTCAAATATAATTGATGGTGGCATGTCGGTTTATAAGAACCTTTTTGCTCAGAAGAAAAAAGAGCGACAACAACTGCCCATAACTATGTTCTTCTCTCGAAAAAACACCTGCACAACGGGCTTTAGAAGAAAAAGACGCTACAGAGCGAGTCAGGATGCAGCGGCAGTCAGAAGAGCAGCGAGTCACAATTTGTTCTACTGTAGCCTACGTTTCATTTTCTCCCGTTCAAATCCAATTACTCAGGTCGCAGTGTGGCGGGGCTGATCTCCGCAATTTGAAGCCTTGTATAATAAAAAAAAAAAAAAGGGTGCTACATCGCGGATTTCACCTATCACGGGTTCTTTTTGGAACGTAACCCCCGCGAAAAACCAGGCATTACTGTATAACTATTCTTTGTCCTTCTGATCATATTTCTTGCCATGAAATGTCTTTCTGTGCACATTAGTTTATGAAATTGTGCACAACCTTGAAAGAACAGCTGCTAAATACACAAAAGAGGACATGTTTGACTCCAAAAACCTTGTGACAACGTTATCGGACGAATTAGAAGTAATTTTGCACATATGACTCAAGACATTTGTAACCCCCGAATCGTTTGGCCGTATATCCGTTCACACCATCACGACTGGAGTCATTGGGTTCTTTAAATCCCTCAAAAAGCTCTGACTTCTCCAACTTGCTTTCAAAGCTACACTGTTGATCTGTTATTTGCTTGTTTTCGTGCTGTGTCTCTATATTTTTCGTCTCCTCTCTATGTTCACTGTCCACTTCCATAGCTGTCACCTGTTTTACCGGCCGTGACATCACCAGCTCAGTTGTTGCCATGCAACAAGCAGCAGTTCAATGCTTTCATGGGAGTCCCTGGAAGTTACCGTTTACGATACTTCTAAACAGATGCTTAACTCATTTCAGCATTTTTTTTGTCCGCATATTTATTCTCTATTTACTGCAACATTAAAGTTTCCATTTGGGGATGAATAAAGTATGAGTCAGTTCCACTTTATACAATAAAAAAGTGTTGCCAGAACACAAGGCCTTGAAAAGAGAAAAAAGAGCAACAAAAAGCACCCTGTGAATGTGAAACAGGACTTGCAGACCATTCCAACCACATTTCCTTTGCCTCTGTGCTCCAGGATGATTCAAAATGTAAATTGAAAATTGGCTCCTTTAAAGCAATCAAGTCCTGTGGCTTCATGTCACGTACACAGGTTTATCTGCAGCTGCAACATCTGTTCACTTTGGTTTGTGATTCAAACAATTACGCTGCAAACTGCAGAGAAGAATGGAGGGAAAACAAAAGAAAATGGTGCTTTACTTGAGATGTGTTGTCATGATGGAGCAGCAGTCAGGTAATCCTTTAAGAGCACCGCGTCTATTGTATCGACTGAGGGATTTTTTCAAAGAGACCAGCCTGGGGGGTCTTTGAAATTTTCATGTGTTTAGTCTATGAAGACAGTAGCTTTAGAAGTGAGACTTCTCACTCTTGTCATTAGTGTGCCAAGCTGGAGATTGGGATCTTTATTGATCTGAGGCAGCTCAGTCATTTTGGCCTGTCACTTGCTGGGAACATCTTTCTCGTCAGTGTCTTCTCTCTGATTTTAGCCAGAAGGGATTCTTCCCTCAAGCAGTCGATTAGTTTGGGTCATCGTCATCGTCATATACGTCATCGTATATACACACTTCTCAACCAATTTCTGAGGGGCGGGGGGAGTAGATGTGGCATAACTTTTTGCAGCGCCAAAAGATGAAGCAAAGACATGATGACAGATTTGGTACAAAATACTGGAGCTTATGTGGATTTGCTGCTACAGGTAAGAAACAAGATAAAGATGTACTTCATTGATCCCAGTCTGCAGCAGCAGCAGCGTAACATACAGAAACAAAAAGAAAGTGACGGCTCAGCATAAACCTAGATATACTGTACAAGTAGAAAAGTAATATTTAAAATGTTTATATATATTTACATCCTATAATGGTAATGGTACATAATGGTAAGTGTGCAGCAGAAATTATAAATAATAAGTAATGTGCAAATGTTCACCATAAGCCCCTTTTACATCGGCCGATGAGCGTAGTCTTAACCGCGGGTCAGGTCTAATGTAAACAGAACTAAAGCGGGGTGGCAGGTCGTGGGAGGGGTTTGTTGATCACATAACCTGAGTTAAGTCACCAGGGAAATTTTTTAATTATTTATTTATTATTTTATAAAATAAGGAGACGGCTGACGACAGTAACAGCAGCAGGACGTCACAGGTACGGCTTATATTGGTAAGAAGAGTAAGTGGGGAGACAAAGAGATCCACGAGTTACTCAGCCTCAGAGCCTCGGAGCCATGAACCAGCGTATCCAGAACCACAAAGGATGGTACATTCTTTGAACAACTGGACACAAAAATGACAAACCGGAGCTTTGCAAGCAGCAAAACCTGGCCAAAAAATGACTCATCCCGATGTTCATCCATCCTCGTACACCCGTCTGACAGCGCATCAATGTTGCTGATGTGGGGACAATACGCCATTCTACACGGCCACACAGATTACGTTTTGTGGATAACACCTCCCGACTCGCCTTCCCCTCAACTGGCCTTCAGGCCCGAGGTGACAAATAACACGCCTTGCCTTTATATTTCCAACGCACGTTAAACACGTGTTCCTCATCCAGCGATCCAATTTAAAGCAGGATCCAATTTAAAAACGTCTTCAACTCCAAAGGGGGCACTGATAAGCAAACTGCAAAGGATCCAGCACTGATTTCACCTGTCGCCTTAGGTGGGCTAAGACCAGTCTCTCCAGAACCTTCATCACATGAGGGCCACTGGTCGGTAGTCTTTAGGATCAGGTTGTAGAGGTGTGTCTGTACCAGGGACAGCTGGCTGGCACAGGTCTCCAGGATCCTGAGGGAGGTGCCATCAGGGCCTGCTGCCTTATGTTGGTGGAGTCTCTCCAGATGGCTTTTATTAAATAAAGAAGGGCTGTTTTAGCTGTTTTTCGTCAAATTCCCCAAAATACTGACTATATATATTTTTTTTTTAATTAATTAATTAATTTTTTTAACTTTATATAATAACATATTGTTTGATGACAGAATTTCTATTTGCTTTTTTTTTACTATGTAAAAATAATATTCAAGTTTTCTGATTTGCAAAATGTAAAAACTATAATCCCACAAGTGATATTTCCTTTCAAACCTCACACCCATCTTTCCATCCATCCATCTATCCATCCACTTTACGAACTCCATAAACATGACTCGTGCCTTTTCAGCACTTGAATGAGGGAGAATCCTCTTAAATAAATAAAGGCTTTTCTCCCACTATGGGAGTTTTTATCTGCCATTGTTTATGTAATAATTGCTCGGGGATCATGTTCTGGGTCTCTGGAAAGCGTCTAGAGACAACTTTTGTTGTATTAGATGCAATAATGCAATTAAATATAAATAAAATTGAATTGAATTGAAAAATTGAATTAAATGATTCTTACCAAAAATAAATCAAAATCAGCCTGAACTGAGAAGAGCTCTGGCTGATCTGAAGGAATAACAGCTATACAACCATACAAACACACCTCTAAACTAATTTCATTTTTATTCGTGCAGACTGACTCCAGTCAGCTTTTTTTCATGTAACTAGTCCATTGGGTTAAGTTACTCCAGCACATTTAAAGTTTAATGTGTGTTCATTAAAGATATATATTTCTTGCGTGTAAAGATCTCAACTATACTAGACCTCATTCATGAAATGTTTATAGTCTAATGTCTGGATTTGAACATTAAACCACCTCCTCACAACAAACTTTGTCTGGATTCACGAAGGCTGCGCAAAACTAAGTTTTGATCAAAAGTTATGGATGTCCATGAATACCAATATAATTGCTATCAGTTCCTGCTGAACACTGAATAGCAGAAATCCTACCCAGAGATCAACATATGGTGAGCGGATATTGAAAAAAAGATGCATCCTCAACCTCAATTTTCATGAATGCCAAAAACACACAAATTTATTCTGCTCAGATTTCATTAATGAGGCCCACTGTAATTGTTTATTGACCTATCAGCAAGCCCTGCCCATCAAAGGCAGGTGAGCCTATGACTGTTGAGTATCTCTCATCTGTTTTAGGGAATTTATGGCAAAAATGAATAATAAAATAAAACAATGGGTCTGAGTTACTTGTAGTGATTCCACATATTACAAGAAGATGGACATTAGAGTTATGTTATTCCATTTCCTAAAACCAAGATAAAACAGAGCTAAATGTCTGGTTTGGATCAAGATGCCAACATAAAGTCCAGAAGATCATCAAGGATGTCAATCAAAGCAACAATGCTTTTACTCTGCTAAAGTTACATAAAGTTATTTGATCAGTTTTTAAAAATCAGTCAATAACATCTTAATATGGATATAATATGGAATATGGAAGGCCAATTGTATTATCCATTATTAATGCATAATGTTTTTTTTTAAAGTCTCTGTGTATTGAAGGGGGGGGGGGGGGGGGGGGGTGTTATGATATTCAGTTTTACTTCCGAGCCAGCAGACATCCTCTTAGCTTCTACTGTGAATAAGAAACAGTCTGAAAGTGGAATTAATGCAGCATCTGACGCAGGCAACAGGCAAAGCCCCCCAGCTCAAAGCTTCTGATCAGTGTTCGTTTAAAAGATGAGGATTACATGACACTGCATGTAACTCTGTCTAAAGATCATGCACATGTAACTGGGAAAAAAAGGCTTTTAAGGGGATGCAATGACAGAGAATGATACGGTTGTACCTCCGGTGGCAAAAATGAGCTGTAAGGAATAGAGCGGTAAAAATAGAAGTACCATCAGGGCAGAGATGGTGATAAATGTGCATATGAGTTTACATCTATGTTTAAAAAAGGAGTGTGGGCTTAAATTCATACTACTGTGAGGAGAAATATTGCTCCACCTATACATTTTTAAAACCAACATCTTCAGGTTTCAGTTGGTGAACTGCGGTTGCATGACATCATTTAGCTGAGTGGGGCTCTACATACTGAGGACTTTGATGATGTCATCCTATGTCAACACTCAAGTTCAAGAAGATCCATTTCTATCAGCAGTGGTGCCAAAGCATCAATATGCCTCTCCATCATCAGGAACGGAACCACAACGAGAATGCTTGGAAACTTCTGCGGGGCAGAAACAACTGTGTTCTGGCCCGAGGGTGGTATTGACTTGGTGCTGACTGGCTCCTGTAGACAGGAGATGACCTTGTTATTTCCTTCATCTCTGGTGTCTTCTTGTTTTATTCATTGGCAGTATTAGAGCCTCCTATTGGACTACTGTAAAAGGAGATACACTGGCTGAAAGGTCAGGAGGAGGTAGTCTGCCCGGTTCTAATTTCAGCCTCCCATTTTTCATCCTGGACCCCAGGAATACAAATACAGCATATTTAACATGCACTTGTAGTCCACAACGGGTTTATCCACTTATACTCAGACACATATAATACAAATATAATACAGGTCAGCCTAGGGTTACCACCTTTCAGAAATAGAAATAAAGGACGCCCTGATTTCACCAGCGCGGGAGCCAAAAAAAAGCCCCCAAACTTCAAAACTGCATAAAAATGTGTTTATTTTATATGAAAAAACAAAATGCTTTGATTTAAAGTTTAAAGTGCTTTAATAGCATTGAACTTGCAGGACTGTACAGACAGCCAACCATATAGCAACTGAAATATCCTCCTCTGCTACTGTATGTCCACATCAGCCCAAATGTAGAATATAGCCTACAGGTGAAGAATATGGTGTAAAAGTTAATTTATTTCAATAATTCAACTAAAATATGGTGTAAAAGTTAATTTATTTCAATAATTCAACTAGAATATGATGTAAAAGTTCATTTATTTCAATAATTCAACTTAAAAGGTGAAACTAATATATTACCTAGTCTTATTACATGCAAAGCAAGATATGTTAAACCTTTATTTGTTATCATTTTGATGATGGAATTGTTTATTAATTTCATAAAATATTCTCTAATTTATTTTTTATTTGGGGTTTTCATAAACTGTGAGCCATAATCACCAAAATTATAACAAATAAAGGCTTGAAATATCTCACTTTGCATGTAGTGGGAAATAATATATTTGTTTCACCTTAAGTTGAATTTACTACGAATGACGTTTTGCAATATATTCAAATTTTCCGACCTTCACCTGTATATTATTACATGAATAAATAAGAGCATAATATATGTCCGTCTTGGTTCAATACGGAACGCAACTTTTAATTCCCAATTACGGAACAATTCCGTATTTCAAGGGACGGGTGGCAAGCCTAGGTCAGCCCCAGCTCATGATCTTTGAGTTATATCTGCATCATGTCAAGACTGCTGCTGCTACCCGAAAAAAGGTATCTTGCAGTCATTGTTCAAGTACTGTATGTTCAAGCATCTCTGTTAATTTAAACTACTGTCATATTCGAAATAAAGACTTTTGAATTGAATGTCTCAAGACAGCAAGGGTTCAATCGTTTTGCAATTTAGAAGAAGAGAAAAAAAGACCTTGCCATGGTGCTGGAAAAGGACAAGACATCAAAGAGATGTGCATAAAGGTATGTTAAACGTTAAAGGTATGTGGAAAATTCTAAATAGCATTATAAAAAATGGTTCAAGACATGAGGGTTATCCGAGATATTTTATGATAGACAATACCGAGAAATACGACATGAATGAGGTGGTTAATTGTTTTAATGAATTCTTTGTTAATGTTGGGTCTGAGGTGGCTAAAAGTATACCTGATTCAGGAACATCAGAGGAACTATGTGGTGGTCTCATAGAAAGAAATCTTAACTCCATGTTCCTTACAGCAGTAGAGGAGAGAGAGATTATTGAAACTGTCTTAAAACTCAAAAACAAAAAATCAACCGACTGTGACGATATTGATATGACTATTGTAAAGAATGTAATTGAAGGAATTTCGAAACCACTAACGTACATCTGTAATTTATCATTTCAAACCGGTACATTTCCAAATAAAATGAAAATAGCCAAGGTCATTCCATTGCATAAGACTGGGAACAAACACCTCTTTACAAACTACAGACCTGTCTCATTACTCCCACAATTCTCCAAAATATTAGAAAAACTGTTCAATAACCGGCTAGATAAATTCTTGGACAAACACAAATTACTCAATGAAAGTCAATATGGATTCAGATCAAACAGATCAACATCACTGGCATTAACAGAGTCAATAGAGGAAATCACTAATTCATTGGACCAAAAACTGTACACAATTGGAATATTTATAGATATAAAAAAAGCTTTTGACACAATAAACCACAACATTTTACTCATGAAATTAGAGAGGTATGGTATCAGGGGAAGGGTATTGGACTGGATGAGGAGTTATCTGACTGACAGGAAACAGTTTGTCAAGCTGGGTGATTTGTTCTCAACATGTTTGGGCATTCCTTGTGGCGTCCCCCAGGGGTCAGTGTTAGGCCCAAAATTATTCATTCTGTATATTAATGATTTATGCAAGGTGTCAAACATGTTAAAACTGGTTTTATTTGCAGATGATACCAATATTTTTTGTTCCGGCAGTGACCTACAACTTCTAATACATGACATTAACACTGAATTGATCAAATTAAAACTGTGGTTTGATATAAATAAATTAGCATTAAATTTGGGTAAAACAAAAATAATCCTGTTTGGGAATTGCAGAAATGATAAACAACTACAGATTCAACTGGATGGGATGAACATTAGCAGAGTTAATGAAATCAAATTCCTAGGGGTGACAATAGATGACCAAATCAACTGGAAACCACATATCAAACATATACAATCCAAAGTATCAAGAAGCATAGCAGTATTAAATAAAGCAAAACAGGTCCTGGATCATAAATCACTCCGTATTCTCTACTGTTCAATAGTTCTTCCATATATAAGTTACTGTGCAGAGGTTTGGGGCAATAATTACACCAGTACAATACATCCACTAATCATTCTGCAAAAGAAAGCAATAAGGATCATTCATAAGGCAGGTTACAAAGATCACACAAATTCATTATTCTTACAATCAAAGTTACTAAAACTCAAAGACATCATAGAACTACAAACAACAAAAATCTTATTCAAAGCTAAAAACAAGCTACTACCAGAAAATATTCTGAAATTATTCACTGTAAGGGTAGGGGGTTATAATTTAAGGGGTAGTTTTAATTTCAAAACTCAGAGAGTGCGCACCACTAGAAGATGTTTTAGTATATCAGTGTGTGGTGTCAAATTGTGGAATAGGTTGAGGGAGGAGCACAAGGAATGTTCAAACATAAATCATTTCAAAAACACGTATAGAAAAATATTTTTCACAAGGTACAGGGATGAGGGTTATTGACTGTCACCATGTGTTCATTGTTTATGTGTATGTATATGTATATATATATATATATATATATATATATATATATATATATATATATATATATATATATATATATGTGTGTATATATGTATATATATATGTATATGTATGTGTGTATATATGTATATTTATATATTTTTTCTTTTGTTAATTATTATTTATTTATATGTTGTCAGCACAATTAAGAAATATAACGAAAAAAGAGTGTATGTGTGTGTGTGTGTGTGTGTGTATGTATGTATGTGTACTTGTATGTTTGTGTGTATATGTATATTATGTACGTACAGTGTGTGTGTGTGTGTGTGTGTGTGTGTGTGTGTGTGTGTGTGTGTGTGTGTGTGTGTGTGTGTGTGTGTGTGTGTGTGTGTGTGTGTGTATGTATATATTTATATATAATTAAGAAAAGAGTAATGTAAAAATAAGAAGGACATAAATAAATATTGTTAATATTTTATGGAGAAGGGGCGGGATTAAATAAGTTATACTTCTTCCCACCCCTTTTCGGACATGCAAGTGAAATTACTGTGCTGTTTTTTTGTTTTATGCTGTTTTTTTGTTTTATTTTGTTTTGTTTTGTAAAATTGTCTTGAACGGCCATTTTGTATTATTATTTCTGTTTTACTTGTTCATATTTACGTTATATATCATTGCATGTTCGGAATAAAAAATCACTAACTAACTAAATAATGCAGCCTCGACTTCTGACAGTGGACTAAAAGGTCTAAAGAGGCCCTAAAGAGTATCTGCTGTCCAAACAACATCAAAGGACTTATGGTTGCGTTTGTAACTCCAAAGAAAACATTGAACCCATGTAAACCCATAATGCCACATCTTTTTATTATAAGACTAATAGAAACATGTGCTGCACCAAAGCTTTGTATTCACAACCTTCGGTTCTGCTCTTATACTGGTCTGGGATTAAAATGATGTTTCAATTCCAACTCTGCAGCAGTGACACTGACTTAAGATGTCCCAATGGGGCACCAGGGGTCCAGACATGAGGGTTCAGTTCATCTCATAAAATTACCTGATTCATAGTTTTACACAGATCTAAAAGATAGCATGATCGTTCTTCCATTTCATGAGGTCAAACTGCTTGTGGGATGTTAAAAGGCCTGAGTGCAGTTATTTAAGAAGTCAGTCAGGATCTGAGGACTCTGGGAGACACAACCGCAAGCAGCAAAGCATGAAAACCCCAGAAACCCAGAGTCGGCATCCGGCCTGTTGGTTTCATAGTGAGAGATCACTCTGAAATTGTTTTGGGGGTCACTGGGAGTCAGGGTACAGGCCTTTTATAGATTGGAGATTGCCAGTTTCCAGCAGACTGTGAAATGGAAAATGTTGTGCACGTGTGTTTGTTGCACACTTTTCTCTCTCATAAACTGTCTGTATGTCGACTACAGCAAGAGTTCATTGTGTTGGACACGTCTGGCTGAAACACAGACGGTCTGTCAGGCAGAACCTTCAGCTTTCTAACACAGCGCTCCGTTTGTCATTTAACTCTGTCCTGCTCGCTTAATGAAGATGATAGCAGCAAGTTCAGGAAAGGGAACTCATCAGTTTGCTTCCCAACAGGAGATCACAAGAATCATGACGAACAAACCGGCAGGAGATGAAGGAGCAGGAAACAAAAGCAGCAGCAGGGCTGACAAGATAGGTGTGTACAATCAAAGAAGGCAACGAGAGGTAATGGCAAAACAGAGAGGGAAGCTCAGAGAGAGAGTACTTAGTGGAGGCATAACGAAGAAGAACAAGTCTTTACAAAAGCCGGGAACTAAAACCCCCCAACCCACAACAGCTAGCATAAGTCTGAAAAATAAGAAAACCAAGACTGACACCAATTCAGGCCGGGGGTTTATCGGCATCTGACTCAGATATTCTTCGGGTGAGCAAAATGGAAAAAAGAAAAAATGTAAACAAACTTATACATACTGCTGGGCAAAAGTCAGAAAAACACAGTGAACGTGATCTACCAAGATAATTCCTCAAGATATTACGCAAAATAAAACCATACAGTCTTCAGAATGACTCAAACATACTATATTAAACGCCTGTTGACCAAAACCAGCTCACCATCTCATTTTATCTGTGCCACAAGACAATTATATACTTAATCATAATTATTGTAGATGTGTTCATGGACCACAGCTACATGTGTCACTATTTCAATTTCGTTACTTATCACGTGATGGCATCTACCCACTGGATGCCACGATTTGTGGTTGAGTGGTGGATTTAGGACAAAAAAACACCAAGAAAAAGGAAAACCTATGAAGAGGTGAGACTTTTTAAGAAGAACTTGGAAGCAAAAGCATCTTTCTGTTTAACAGAGATGAGCAAGCATGTTTTCTTTGCTGTGGGCAGGCACAAATGTCCAAACAAAACAAAAAAGAAAAAAAAAAGTTTTATGTTGCCGAGTCAACTAAACAAAACCAAGTAAAGCAATTAAGAAAAAAAAATTGAAAAAAAAGTCCAAGAAGTAATGTCAAGACTTAGAGGCGTAGGACCTAAATGCAGGAGGTGGCAGACATTTCAAACTAAGGGTCTATTTAACTAAAAGCACTACATAATCAGGAATCCAAAACAAAAACTAAAGCCCAAACTTCACAAAACCAGAAACAAATTACACAGAACTAGAAACAAACTTATAATTGTGGTGAAAACCGTAGAAACAAAACAGTAACCATGGCAAGAAACGGTACAGACCAGCAAGGAGGAAGAGAGGGACGAGACAAGGGCTGTATCCGAAATCGCATACTAACATACTACATGCTACATACTGCAAAGTACAGTATGTACTATATACTGCTTATTAAATGAACGATTCAGTACACCGCTCCAGCAGACCGTTCACACAGCAGTATGCAGCCAAGTATCCCAGAATGCATTTCGCATCAAAGCGACAGCGGAAGCCGAGAGCTAAAAGCTGTTTTAATTTCCGCTGTAGTGCTGTTAATATGCCACTTTATTAAGTTTTAATATTTTTTCAGGCGTAAAAGTAACTGTTAAGATCCCCAACCTGGGCTCAGTTTATCCAAATAACGAAATTTGATCCGATGTTTTCGGGATCAGAAGAGCCGCCAGCCCCGGGGAGCAGCGCAACCTGTGCCGTCGTCCCGGGAGAAACCTCCAGCTCTGTGGAGAATTACCGCTGGCTGAAATAAATCATTTAGGAAGATAAATGTTGGTTTAATAGATGAAATCTAACAGTTGTAGCTGTCACATTAGTTTGTCTGAATATAAAGTGAAGCTTCATGTTTTTACTAGATAGATAGATAGAACTATATTCATCTATCTATCTAGTAAAAAAAAAACATGAAGCTTCACTTTATATTCAGACAAAACTACACACTACAGACAAAACAAAGCTACAACTGTTAGATAATAGATTATATATATATATATATATATATATATATATATATATATATATATATATATATATATATATATATATATATATATATATATATATATTATTGATACTGGAGCCCCAGAAGCAGCGCTGCTGCACTGTCTGTACATCAGAGCCGTCACAATTTTAATAAATGTATTAAAATGAACATATCAGTCTATTGAATTTTATTTTATTTTATTATTAACAAAGTTCTTCTCCTCCTTGTCCATACGCTCTCTCTGCATCTCCTATTTATTTCAGCTCGGACAAATTCTCTGTCAAAACACAGCAATGAAAAGTAGTTATTTCATGAAAATTATCGCTATGTATTAACGTTATTAAGACAAATATGTCAAGTTCTACATTCATTACAAATAGGCAACGTAGCTTTGTCACAATTTTTAATCGTTGTCCTTACACTAAATTGAATTAAAAAAGTTATATATTAATGTTACTTACATTTATATTCCTCCTTGTGCTGTCCGATCGCCGCTGTTTTATATTGCACTTGTGTTTTCTCAATAAAGCCTGTAAAAAAAATAAATAAAAAATGCGCTGTCCAGTCAAGGGCGCATTGTATTCTGCGATATAGTAGGCGAGGTAGACTGGTCTGATGCATGCTGCAGATTTTTTCCAAATCAGTATGACATCCGGGTATTTTTCGCATACTGCAGATTTTGCTTCTGTTCACATACAGCATACTACATACTAAATTTTGGCAAAATCAGTACATACTAGTAGTACAGTATGCGATTTCGGAAACGGCCATGGCATACTCACTGGACTGACGAGACACAGGTGCAAACAGGGCAGATGGGAAAACCCAAGGACATAGGCCGGATTCCGGCTCTCGGCTTCCGCTGTTGTTTTGGTGCGAAATGCATTCTGGGATACTTGGCTGCATACTGCTGTGTGAACGGTCTGCTGGAGCGGCGTACTGAATCATTCATTTAGTGGGCAGTATACAGTACATACTGATGCAGTATGTAGCATGTAGTATGTTAGTATGCGATTTCAGGAAACGGCCACAGACTTTCAAAATAAAATAGGAACAGAAATAAACATAAAAACTGTGACGATTAAAAAGCAACATGCATTTTCAGCAGGATGCGTTTGGAAAAGTCACAAGAACAAATTTTAAAACTTATATGAGCAGGTTTTTCCTGACCAGAAAGACCATCTTAACGTAAGAAACAATGTTGCAGCGATCTGTGCCGAGGGGAGCTGCAGAGCTGTCGGAAAATGGTTGCTCTTGAACATCCTATTTCAAATGTGATTTTTCAGTGGTGAAAACTGAAATAAAGGTTGTGTGTAGCCAACAAAGAGTTTGTACAAACTGCTTACTGCTTTGCTTCATAGCATGACGATATATACATATATATATATATATATATATATATATATATATATATATATATATATATATATATATATATATATATATATTCATCCCCCCCAACAGTTGTTGCAGCTGGTGAGTGCAGTCATGACAATTGCATCAAACACTGCAGAAGCTTCATTCATTTATTTATTTTGTTTGTCTGAAAACAAAAAAACCCATCCAACTCCAGGAGAGCCTGAATACAGAAATCAGGAGCAGAATGTATTCTGTACAGTTGCTGTGTTTTCAAGGTGGTGAGTAGGGTTGCAAAATTCCGGGAATTTTCAAAGTTGGAAACTTTCCATGGGAATTAACGGGAATATATGGGAATTAACGGGAATTAACGGGAATAAATAAGAAATTTACAGAATTGAAGGTTGGCCCTTAACAGGGAACTCAAATATAGTTGGGGGAAATATATTGTAGCATAGTCTTGGCTAAAACAACCAGATTTAATGCAAGTACACTCCTCAATCACATGCACACAGCACATTGCTTACTGCAGGGCTATTGAGGCCACGCCCCCTACAGGCACTGTGCATTCCTCCATCACATGCACAGGTGATTTCTTGAAGCCTGGAGGCCACACATTTGAGCTCAAAGCACAAGACTATTGAAGCCACACATTTGAGCCCACGGACTATATAAAGTCAAGTAAGTTTTGATAATATTATGGGGTAAATATATTTGATCTATAATGGTATTAATGTTTAACTTGCAAATATTAAATAAAAATGTATTAACACAGTATCTAGCTAGCTGGTAAGTTAGGTGCTAAATGAAAGCTATTTTTCATTTCATTGACCATTTAAGAGGCTAGCTTATTATGGTGGTAGCTACCTCAAATTTGATGCTGTTTTTTTGGCAAAAAAGCAGAACATGCAGAAACTAGGCTTGTGAAGCTCGAGGGAAGAGGCTTTTGTTTTACATGTTGAATGGGACTTTTTTGGAGGGAGTGGGGCTCCTTTCATTTAACATTTTGAATGGGACTTTTTTTTTTTTGGGGGGGGGGGGGGTTGGGGTCATTTTACTTTTTGATTGGGTGGGGGAGTGGGGTGAGTTAGTATTTACTCAACATTCATGTTTTTGTTGTTCATTAAAATAATTGTTCATACAAGAATAAAAACTAAAGTTCTACTCAAATAAATCTGTTGAAATGTCATGTTTTTGTATTATCTTGCATGGATATCTGCTTATGACAAAATAAATATTTTATGTTTGGATATGATACAGTTTGTTTAAATTACCCCCAATTTCCAGTTAATTCCCATAAATTCCCAATAATTCCCATAAATTCCCATAATTCCCATAATTCCCATGGAAAGTTTCCAATTTGGAATATTTCCAAAATTCCCCAGCTTAACTTCCCATGGAAAGTTTCCGGAAAGTTTCCGGAAATTTACCGGAAATTTTCCACCCCTTTGCAACCCTAGTGGTGAGTAATACAGCGACATGAAATAATGCAAGAACTGTGTCTCAGTTGTGGTCTCAATATCTGGAATATGAAGTTCAAGGGATGTATTATTGAGCTTAATACATTTAAAATTTCAAGACGCGGATAAATAAAACATGTCCGACATGCTGACCTGAATTTCTGATGAAGTGTTTCAAAATGTAGGTTTTGGTTATCGATATGACTGTTTACACACACAAAATGTGAGGACTGGAGATCAATTATGAATAAATGTATCTAATTATCTAAAACATGAGCCGTTCTTCATTTTCATTAAATTATAAAACCTCAGATATTTTACATATCTGAGGTTAGATACAGGTTAGATACACAAATGTGTATTAATGCAAGAGGTTGTGGATCAGCAGGTGGGGTGGGCTTCCTCCAGCTGGAAGGTCAGCAGTGTTGAAAGGTCACGCTGAACCCCACTACTGCCTCCATCATGCTCA